>NW_026614918.1:0-275301 GCF_030052815.1 Hevea brasiliensis | reverse complement strand
CCCTTTCTCTCTTCATAAAACGTCACCCATGCTCCTCCATTTTTGGTTCTTAAAAGCTTCAAATTTCCATGCTTCCTCACCCTAAAACTCCTAAGTCCCTTCACTAAAAACTTATCTCTACCTCTTGGGAAGTATTTGGCAGCCTAGAAAAGGAAGGAAAGTGAAGTTTTAGCTTGGAGAAATCTGCCCTACAAGAGGTTAAAGTGAGGTTAGTGCCTACTTATATATATACTTCTTTGATTCCATGTTAGAAGCTTGAAATAAGTGAGAAATTGTAAATTAAATGAATAAAAGTTAAGTGTATGCATCCCTTGAATTTTTGGCAGCCCTAAGGAAGGATGAGTTTGATTGTTTTAATGAATTTAGAGTGGATAGAAATGATGTTTAAGGTATGAATATGCATGGATGTTGAACTAGTGTGCTAATTGAGGTTTATGGGCAAATTGAATTAGACATTAGGGTTTTGAGAAGTGAAAAATTGATTTGGCTTATGAAATTGTTAGAGCACATTTTAATGGTCAATTAGTGACCATTTTAGGTAAGTTGACCATATTATGGACTGAAAAATAGGATTGCAAAGTGAAGTTGTAGGCTGCCTAGGATGAGCAGAGGGACTGAAAATTCAGTCCATTTGCACTGCCATAACTTTGGCTGTGTAGGTCCAATTGATGTTTGGCCAATTGGAAATGAAACTAGGCTTATAATGGCACATTTTTTCTAAAGAAACCAAGCCCAAAAGACCAAAACAAGAGGACCAAAACTTGGCCCCAATCCAGATACCCTGCAAACAGCCCCTGCAGAAATGACCAAATGAACAGTAACTGTTCATTTGGCCATAACTCACTGTAGATATGGTCAATTAACCTGAAATTTTTACAGCAACAAGTTAAGACATAGACAAACAAATTTCATGAAGAAACCTACCCCAAATTATGACCAAAACCTAATCAAATCATTGAGCAAAGTGAAGTTTACTGTACTGAGATTTCCAGAATTTTCATTTGAGCAGCAATGTTTGGAGGACTATAACTCTCTCTAGAAAACTCGGATTTAGGCGATTCTTGAACCGATGGAAACCTAAGGCATAGTAGAACATTTCATATGAAGAAAGTTAGACAAAATTTTGAACTTAACTTGATAAAATTAATAACCAAAGTTGGACCAAAAATCTGCGGACCCAAAATCTCAGCATGAGCGATTACGTGAACAGTAAACTTATTTTGGCCATAACTTGAGCTACAAAACTCCAAATGGAGTGATTCAAAAAAGGAAATTCAACTAGACAAAATAAGAAACAACTTTCATGTTTACTATTTCCTCAAATTCCCACTGTAAAATTAACAAATGAAACAGTAAAAATGAAGCATGAAAACCGAAAATTTTGCTCAATTAGCATTAAGCTTAAAAATGGTATTGGCAACCAATACCAACAAGTTTGAAATACAAAATGTGGTATGTTTGAGGTGTTAAGAC
Source organism: Hevea brasiliensis (assembly GCF_030052815.1). Taxonomy (NCBI): domain Eukaryota; kingdom Viridiplantae; phylum Streptophyta; class Magnoliopsida; order Malpighiales; family Euphorbiaceae; genus Hevea; species Hevea brasiliensis. The sequence goes on along the minus strand of NW_026614918.1, from coordinate 273,828 downwards.
CAATACACCTATTTTCTATCCAAAAGTCAACATTTTTGTTGACCAATGAGGTGAATAGTGACACCAAAACCAAAAATTGGCAATTTTGCCAAAATGACCTAAACTTTGAGAAAGTGACCAAAACCAACAAGTTTTGAATACAACATGTGGTATGTTGAGAGTACTAAAACCAATGTACCTATTGTTTATGCAAAAGTCAACATTTTAGTTGACTAATGAAATGAATAGTGACATGAAAACTTGAAATTCAAAAATTGTGAAACTTAAAAATGCAAAATGCCCTAGTAGGCCTAATGTGATTGGTTTGGATAGTTTGGCATGCCAATAGGGTATTGTTTTAGCAGTACTGTGAAAGGCTTTATGCCTGTAGTCATGGCTTTTATGCCCATATTCATGGCTTTTATGCCTGTATACATGGCTTTTATGCCCGATTATGTGATATCATGGCTTTTTAGCCATCGATCGCATACATGGTTGGCGTTACCGTCCCATAGTATGACGGCCCGAGGCACCGCGGTGTCGGTGCCAACGACGTTATCGATCCGATCGTCCAAAGATAGGTTACTTGGGCATGGAAAAGTATAACTGTGATTGAACTGATTATTAAAGAAAATACGAAAATTAAGTATCAGGAATGATTACAAAAATACAAAGAAGCTCAAGATCATGAAGAAAATAATTAACGAAATGCATGAAGAAGTTAATATCATAAAACATGAATAGCCCTCGACTAAACAATAAGTTAGTAATTATTCATTTATTATGAACACAATAGCAAGGAAATTATTATCTTTATTTGCATATTATATTTTCTTGTATTATTGGCACCACTAAGCTTTATGCTTAGCGCGTCGCTTTTGCAATGCGTAGGTACTGAAGATTTGGACAGAGGGCCCAGTAGACCACAGATTCGGTAAGGCAGTTCACGATTCGCATAGTGTTCGTGTCACCTCAACCTGATTGCATTGGTAGGACACTAGGTGTCATTTTGGCGATTCGTAATAAATTTTGATTTTCTCATATGTAATGAAACTTATGTAATGTATTTTGATTTTCATGTAAATAATGCAAATTTGTGTTTGTAAATGGAAAAGTGAATATTGATCTGTGATTGTTACATGACTATCAAATGAGATGAATGATTGAAAATTGAAATTGAGAAATGAATGGTTGACAAATGTTGAGATGATGATTATTGGAGTTTGAGAGTAATTGAATACGAATATATGAATATTGGAAGTGTTTTTCACAGGTTCCGAAGAACTGTTTTCTCCATTTTTAGCCGGTACTCCGCCGGATTTTCTTTAAAATTTTCGAAACCTTAAATAAATAATACTTTTGATAAATGGCTTAAATAAATTATATTTCACAAGTTATATTCAAAAGGAAGAATAAAAATGAATTAAGATAAAATAGAGTGCTCGGCACACTGAGTGGCATAACTTGCTCGGCTACACTGTAGTCGGGTCAGGGGTGTCACATTTAGTAGTATCAGAGCGTGGTTTAGGCGTTTCTGGACCTAGATAGATTGCATATCATGCATTGCATTCATAAGAGTCGATGTGACACTATTGCATATCTATATTTCTTGTTTATTTTAGGTTAGGGTATGGAATAAGAGAGTGAAGAGACAATGAGATAGCGAATGGAAATAAGAAGGAGACTATATTTAAGATGAAAAAAGATGAGTACATAACTGTTTGAGGATCGGATTGAAACTCAGGAGAAAGTGACGTAGGATAACACGGACAGGTGAAGACATAAAGAGGTATTAGCTCCTTGGCTATTTACATTGGGTAAATTTCGAGGACGAAATTTAAATAAGAGGGGAAGAGTTGTAACATCCTCCCGGTAGCAACTCCGTACATTCTACTGTTCCGGTGACCGGTGTCGGTCCGGACAGCTAGAACGTCCGGAAAAATATTTAAACTAAAGTCAGGAACCATAATTAACTCAAATATTAATGAGAAAAATTTAGTAAAAATTTTAGAAATAAAATACAACTAAGTCAAATGAGCCGGTGCTCAAGCGATGGGTAACCCAGAGGGAAGTTGCGGTTCTCGCAACGAGGAGCCCTAGACCCGGGGGAAAAATTATAAAATAATTTTTGGGACTCCAGAGAAGGGTCATTGAGGTTCCTATGGCATTAGAATGCCAAGAAAATATTTAGAAAAATTTTTCAATCGGTACAGACAATTTTGACCCGTTAAGCCAAAAGGAGGGCATTTTGGTCATTTCGCCTTCAGAGGTGATTTTTGGCCGACTTGTCCAGTTAAGTAAATAATTATTATGATCTAAAATATGAATAAATATTGCTAAAAATTAAATTGAAATTTAGTAGAAAAGAAAAGAAAGAAAAAGGAGCTAAATTGGGAATTATGATGTCATGCTTAGGTAATTAAAAATGCTATGGCCAATCACATTAAAGAAAGACAATTAAAATTCAATAAAAAGGGATAAATGAGGCAGAATTCCAGAAATTTCAGCAGCCCTTTCTCTCTTCAAAAAACGTCACCCATGCTCCTCCATTTTTGGTTCTTAAAAGCTTCAAATTTCCATGCTTCCTCACCCTAAAACTCCTAAGTCCCTTCACTAAAAACTTGTCTCTACCTCTTGGGAAGTGTTTGGCAGCCTAGAAAAGGAAGGAAAGTGAAGTTTTAGCTTGGAGAAATCTGCCCTACAAGAGGTTAAAGTGAGGTTAGTGCCTACTTATATATATACTTCTTTGATTCCATGTTAGAAGCTTGAAATAAGTGAGAAATTGTAAATTAAATGAATAAAAGTTAAGTGTATGCATCCCTTGAATTTTTGGCAACCCTAAGGAAGGATGAGTTTGATTGTTTTAATGAATTTAGAGTGGATAGAAATGATGTTTAAGGTATGAATATGCATGGATGTTGAACTAGTGTGCTAATTGAGGTTTATGGGCAAATTGAATTGGACATTAGGGTTTTGAGAAGTGAAAAATTGATTTGGCTTATGAAATTGTTAGAGCACATTTTAATGGTCAATTAGTGACCATTTTAGGTAAGTTGACCATATTATGGACTGAAAAATAGGATTGCAAAGTGAAGTTGTAGGCTGCCCTAGGACAGCAGTAGAGGGACTGAAAATTCAGTCCATTTACACTGCCATAACTTTGGCTGTGTAGGTCCAATTGATGTTTGGCCAATTGGACATGAAACTAGGCTTATAATGGCACATTTTTGCTGAAGAAACCAAGCCCAAAAGACCAAAGCAAGAGGACCAAAACTTGGCCCCAATCCGGATACCCTGCAAACAGCCCCTGCAGAAATGACCAAATGAACAATAACTATTCATTTGGCCATAACTCACTGTAGATATGGTCAATTGACCTGAAATTTTTACAGAAACAAGTTAAGACATAGAAAAACAACTTTTATGAAGAAATCTACCCCAAATTATGACCAGAACCTAATCAAATCATTGAGCAAAGTGAAGTTTACTGTACTGAGATTTCCAGAATTTTCATTTGAGCAGCAATGTTTGGAGGACTATACCTCTCTCTAGAAAACTCGGATTTAGGCGATTCTTGAACCGATGGAAACCTAAGGCATAGTATAACATTTCATATGAAGAAAGTTAGACCAAATTATGAACTTAACTTGATCAAATTACTGACCTAATTTGGACCAAAAATCTGCGGACCAAAATCTCGGCATGAATACAGCATGTGAACAAAACTTATTTTGGCCATAACATGAGCTACAAAACTCCAAATGGAGTGATTCAAAAAAAGAAATTCAACTAGACAAAATAAGGAACAACTTTCATGTTTACCATTTCCTCAAATTCCCACTGTAAAAATAACAAATGGAACAGTAAAGATGAAGCATGAAAATCGAAAATTTTGCTCAATTAGCATTAAGCTTAAAAATGGTATTGGCAACCAATACCAACAAGTTTGAAATACAAAATGTGGTATGTTTGAGGTGTTAAGACCAATACACCTATTTTCTATCCAAAAGTCAACATTTTTGTTGACCAATGAGGTGAATAGTGACACCAAAACCAAAAATTGGCAATTTTGCCAAAATGACCTAAACTTTGAGAAAGTGACCAAAACCAACAAGTTTTGAATACAACATGTGGTATGTTGGGAGTACTAAAACCAATGTACCTATTGTTTATGCAAAAGTCAACATTTTAGTTGACTAATGAAATGAATAGTGACATGAAAACTTGAAATTCAAAAATTGTGAAACTTAAAAATGCAAAATGCCCTAGTAGGCCTAATGTGATTGGTTTGGATAGTTTGGCATGCCAATAGGGTATTATTTTAGCAGTACTGCGAAAGGCTTTATGCCTGTATTCATGGCTTTTATGCCCGTATTCATGGCTTTTATGGCCGATTATGTGATACCATGGCTTTTAGCCATACTAATCGCATACATGGTTGACGTTACGCGTCCCATAGTATGACCCAGTACGGTGTCGGTGCCAACGACCCGTTATCGATCCGATCGTCGGTATAGGTTACTTGGGCATGGAAAAGTATAACTGTGATTGAACTGATTATTAAAGAAAATACGAAAATTAAGTATCAGGAATGATTATAAAAATACAAAGAAGCTCAAGATCATGAAGAAAATAATTAACGAAATGCATGAAGAAGTTAATATCATAAAACATGAATAGCCCTCGACTAAACAATAAGTTAGTAATTATTCATTTATTATCAATAGCAAGGAAATTATTATCTTTATTTGCATATTATATTTTCTTGTATTATTGGCACCACTAAGCTTTATGCTTAGCGCGTCGCTTTTGCAACGCGTAGGTACTGAAGATTTGGACGGAGGGTCCAGAGACCACGATTCGGTAAGGCGGTTCACGATTCGCATAGTGTCCGTGTCACCTCAACTTCTGCAGTGCATTGGTAGGACACTAGGTGTCATTTTGGCATTCTGTAATAAATTTTGATTTTCTCATATGTAATGAAACTTATGTAATGTATTTTGATTTTCATGTAAATAATGCAAATTTGTGTATGTAAATGGAAAAGTGAATATTGATCTGTGATTGTTATATGACTATCAAATGAGATGAATGATTGAAAATTGAAATTGAGAAATGAATGGTTGACAAATGTTGAGATGATGATTATTGGAGTTTGAGAGTAATTGAATACGAATATATGAATATTGGAAGTGTTTTTCACAGTTCAGAAGAAGCTTTCTCCATTTTTAGCTTTGTACTCACTGGATTTTCTTTAAAATTTTCGGAACCTTAAATAAATAATACTTTTGATAAATGGCTTAAATAAATTATATTTCACAAGTTATATTCAAAAGGAAGAATAAAAATAAATTAAGATAAAATAGAGTGCTCGGCACACTGAGTGGCATAACTTGCTCGGCTACACTGTAGTCGGGTAAGGGGTGTCACAACATAGCTCTACACAATAATCCCATGTCGGTACTATAATCTGCAGCTTATAATATAAACATCAAGAACATTACATAGTCACTACGTTATAACCTCATGGACTAGGTTTTCTAACATCTTATCTGTACACTTATTTCCTTCTCTGTCTTTTAAAGTCATATCAGTGGTCTCTTCATGTAATTATTTAAATCCAAAACTCATTACTTATATTTATGCCCAAGTAACCTATCAAAGCACTTGCAGGCGTTACGTATCGCCGTCCCCGCAAGCCCCTTCTCTGTCTTTGGTAGCAACAAAGGGTACCTATCAAAGCACCTGCAGGCGTTACGTATCACCATCCCTGCAAGCCCTTGGGTGGTACCTATCAGAGCACTTTGTAGGCATTACGTATTGCCATCCCTACAAGCCCCCTGATACCGATATTCATTGTCTTTTAAGATCATATCAACCATATATTGTCAATCCATGACTTTCCAAGTAGGCAGTACTGCTATATGTAATCCCTAATTGGTATACCAATTGATCCATACAATATACATAAGCCTAGGTTTACTTTGAGCAATTAAGCATTATCAATTGTCTAACAAAATCTTCATGTCCATGTATTATGGAAAAGGTGGGTCCCACATCACTATTTCGTGTGATTTAGCATGTAGTGATAACGAAATTTCTATGTCAATGTACAGTAGGAAAGTGGGTCCCACATAGCTGTTTCAAGTAATTTAGTATATAGTGACTTAGTAGGGATAAGCCAATAATGTTTTTCAAGAATCTTTCTTTAGGTTCAATTTCGAGATTTTAACTTTGCATATCACTTTGGACAGTTTGTGGCTTTGTTTCCCATTTCCTAAAAGGAAATTGTTCTTTATGTCTTGCTTATATTTCTCAAATGACTATTCGAGCTCTGACTCATAGGTTTCTCCCTCTTCTTTATTTCACATTGCCCTTGTGGGGTTGGGTTTGTACTTGGGCTTGGGCTGACAGATTATCAATCATTTATTGAAAGAAAGCGGCCATTTGTGTAGTAATTTGTACAGGCAGGGCTGATAAAAGTCAGACTTCTGACTTTCTGAGGGGCTGGGGCCTCACCTTGTACTTTTGTCATAACAGACTGTTCTATTGTCTTATTCTTCTCTTCCATATCTTTTCACAGGATTTTCTATTTCTTATACAACCATCACAAGGAGATTTGTCTCCATTAGTTCATATTTATGATGTAAATGTACTATATGTATCAAACATTTGAGCAGTTATAGTTATCAACAAAAAGATTTCAAATTCACAGTTCGAAATTTACTTTAAAACTAGACTCTGATATCACAAAACATGTCAGACCCTGCTCCCACGTAAGATGTAACATGATCCCGTAGCACACCTAATGAATTACCGTACTTCGCCTATCGATAACCCATTAGATATACTACAAGAGATTTTAAAATAATTTTCTTGAAATTTAAATCATCGATTAAAATCTGGTGTTATAAAATTTTTTTCAAAATTTCGGCAAAGTGCCAGCTGTATTTTGAGAAAACAGTTCTTCAATCCTGCAAAAGAATATGCTCCCAATATGTTTTCTCAAATATAACTCCAATAACTTCATTTCAATTCACAATTCAAATCTCAATAAACAATCAATTCATTTTCAAGCTAATCTCATCATAAAGAAATATTTTATTGATTACAAGACTCAAATTTTTTATTACAAAACTATTCAAGTAAATGAAATCTCAAATTTACATTTACAATAATTTACATTTAATTACATACTAAAATATTTTACAAGAGTTTTTATACAACTACTCAAATAATTTACATACATATTATTACATACATACATCAAAAGCCGTGTACATGGGTATACCTGGAGCTGATTTGAATGTCTCTTCAAAGAAGCTTACTCAATTGCTTTATGCTCTTTTCACCTGCGACAGCATACAAAGCTGTCGCTGAGTGGTGAACTCAGTGGTGCACAACTATAATTTAAAACATAGTACAATATACATTGATAAAATTTACAGCAAATAATTTGGAAATCTGAATACTCATCAAATTCCAAAACTCAAAATATTCATTGCCAATAATGTAAATCATTTGTATAAAATGACTTTGATCACAAAATTTAATTTAACAAAGCATAACTACCCATTTAAGGTAATTCCAACAAAATCAATTATACATAAATCATAATTGAAATCACAATTCTTTACTATTCAAAAACATTTTGTATCTCAAAAACCATTCTGTATCTCACTAACTATGCAAGACTAATCCGCAAGGGCCATCTTCGGGATGATTCTAACTCTCTATGGTCGGGGAGGTCGAATCATCGTGCACAGTACACACCACAATAATGAATCTTCCGCAAGGGCCATAACATAAAAAACTTAGATCTAACCTCTAATAAGAGGAGAATCTAAGCCTGTGCACGTACCATAGTAATCAAAACACAACTAACTCCATTATCTTCTCAACAAATGAGAGAGACAGGTAATAACCTAGTCAAGCATCTATAGTGAGATATAAAACAATATCACAATCCTTTTAGTGAGCATAAATAACAATACAATTCGATTCAAAGTCAATTCCAATATCCAATAATTTTTATGCTCATCACAATTCAAATCATAAATTTACATTTTTCCACGCAAATTGCCCATCGCAATTCAAAACATGTGCTATCACAATTTTTCAAAACATAATTTATTCAATTCACAACTATGCTTAATACTTGTGGAAATACCATTTCACAAAGCTAAATTCATACATACTATAACAATTTCAATAATCATTGAATTAAATCCAATGCTTGTTAAACATAATACATAAGAAAAAATATGTTATTTAATCATATGAAATATTCAAAACAAAATCAGTTAAAAACTAGTTGTGCACAAACCTGATTTGAGTTGCTCCTAGGCCTTGACTCAATGTTCTTTATGCTTCTCAATATCCTTATCAACTGAAACACACAATTTAAAGTATTTCAGTACTCAATGAATTTGTTTCCAACCATAAAATCTAATATCTAAATTTTCTTGGTACTATTCCCTTCAATTCATTTCATTAGTCAACTTATAATGTTGACCTTTAATGCACTCTAAGTGAGTCAATTTCAATATTACCAATATGTCACATTTTATAGCCCTTTAGTGTTGGTATATGTTACTAAATTCATTTTCAAGTGTATTGTATTTTATTACAATTTACCGAATTTTAGTGTACTATTTTGACCTAGCCGGACGACCTAGTTCCCTCGATTTTCGGGTTTCGGTCCAAACTACAAACTTGTAGGTCTATGTCTTATTGCACGCGGGGCAAAATTTCAGGTCATTCTGCAGGTCATTCTGAGTTGTGTAGACCAAGATATGGTCAATTTGCCAATGCTTTACAAGATGCACTAAAGTGGTAGGCTTAGGTCATTTTTTTGTCATTTTCACTTCGGCCAGTTTTGGTACCTGAACTTGTGAAAGCTATTTGGCTTGGTTCTGGCCATTTCTAGGCTTTGGTGTCTTCATAAGAATTGTATATCTATGTCTAAACTATCCATGGTAAAAATTTCAGGTCAATTAAACCTGTTTTGAGTGAGTTATGGTCATCCCAATGACTACTATTCATATGGTTAAAATTCTGGGTCTTCTTGTCATGCAATTCCGGATTTGGTCATTTTTTTTAGGTCACTTCTAGGCAGAATTTAGGTATGCTTTCAGCATGAAAGTTGGCACATTTTGTCCCTATTTTCATCTCCAATTGGCCTCATACCAATTGGGGTCACACATTTAGGGTTATAAGCTCAATTACATACTGCCCTTAAACACATTGCTCAAACACCAACCAAATGCACATTCACCTTGCTATAAGTTCATTTCTCATACCCAATTCTGAATTGGTATCATACCATGACCATTCATCACATCACATTTTGGTCACTTTGGGCAGAATATAACAATTCTCAATACACACATTACAACTTTAATTCTCAAAGTTACACTCAACACAATATATATACATGTAATCACTTAATTTGTTACATACACTTCCACTATCACTTCATATACACTGCCCTCAAACCATCTGTAACAGAATTCATCAATTAATTTCATGAGATCAAACACTAATCCATGCTCTTCAAGGCTGCCAAAAATGGTAGTTTGCCAAGGCTTTCACAATTACTTCCAAAACCCTAAATTCAATTATTCAATCACACATACAAGAGGATTAAATTGTTAGCACTTCAAATTGACTCAACCAACACTAATTCCCATCAATTCCCACCAATTTAATGTAAGAAAAACTCAAGCAAGCTCACCTCCCATGGATGCCTAAAATGGGCAGATTACAAACTCAACAATTTCTTTCAAAATTTTTAACCAAAATACTCCCCATAACCTCAACACAAACTTTAGTTAAGCAAGTAAAGAAAATAAGCACTTACCTCGTATTGAAGCTTGCTAAAACCTCACCAAATCCTTCCTTTCTTGCTCCCAAAAGCTTCTTCAAGTTGAGTGTGCAAGCTTTAATGAAGAAAGTATGGTGAAATGAGGCTTAAATCATGGGTGCATGGTGGTGTTTCCAAGCTTGGCCATGGAGTTTCCATGGAGATTCATTTTCGGCTGGAGGTTGAAGATGAGCTCAATTCTGTCCGCTAAAGCCTTATATAGGTCCCTTAAAATATAATTAGTGGAGCACTAACCTTCGTTTAGGATTAATTAATTTCCAAGTTTCACAATTTGCAATTTATGCCCCAAACTTCCACTCTTTGTATTATGTACCATATTTCTTATTCTTTTATGACATTTTCAAAGTTTAATATCACTTATTTTTAATAGACATTGTGGTCAAAAGCCAACTCTAGGTGTCAATTGATCAAAATGCCCCAATTCGGTATGTATTCCCGATTTTTTTGTAACTCCGATTTTTGTCGGTTTTTTGATTTCTCATTTTTCTTTGTACTAATTAATTAATTTTTCTTTGTTATTTATAATGACATTTATACTTCAATAGATGTTTATTTAAGTCTTAAAAATATTTTCAGGGTTCCCCGTGATCCAGGGCTAGTCAACAGTCCACGCCGCAAATTCTCAATGCGGTCACCCATCGCTATGGTTTTCGACTCATTTAACTTGGTTACATTTCATTGCTATTATTTTTCCTTTATTTTTCTTGTATTTTCTTTTCTTGTATTTCATTATTTTATGTCTCCTCACCCATATCTAAGTATAGTTCTAGGCATCCTAGCTGTCCGGATAGACACTGTCACCGGAACAGTAGAACGCACTACCGAACATAGGGGTGTTAGAAGTCTCATGCCACATAACAAACATGATAAGCACTTATACATGATAAGTAGGCCGAATCAGTGACGCTTATGACAAGCACATGGAGTTTACTCTTGTCAATGCATTGTCATATATCATATCAGTGCATATAATCTTTAGACCTGAGATATAACACAGTTATCTTGTATATAGGTGGTTTGAGTTTGATACTGCTTTCATACTTGTACTGTGTATGGGTATATGGGTATGTGTTGGCTCATACTAGTTATTTATGGAGATAGGTGTTGATTAAGATGGAATCCATTACCCTAAGTAAATAGGGATAAAATCCTATGTTCATTTAATTATTCTTGATATTTCAAGTTCCTGGCCAGGACAGACAGATTTAGTCAGAAAAGAGTTTCTGACAAGAAAATCTAATTAATCAAGAACTGGAATTAAAAGAGAACATAATATTCATAGCAAATGGGGTTTGATATTAACCATGACTCCAGCTCGAATTGGGATTTTATAACAGAGAGATCTAATGCATGGTAACATATGATTAAAGGTTTATTTAAGGTATTCCTTATTACTGATTGGGTGGCCATGGCATACTATGCTAGGTGTCAACCATGGTCTATGAGATGTCTAAAATGATTTAGAGAAATTATTTACGGTAAGAAAGAATTCTAATGATATTAAGAGTTAATATCATTTCTCATTGCCAATAAGTAAAGGGCCTAGTAAGTCACACATTTACACAAGCTAATCACCATTTAAAATGTGATTTAATTGATTAATTAAAGAGTTTAATTAATTAATTAAAGAGGTTTGGTTTGCAATAAGATTGCAAAGTCCCTAGCATGACTTGAGACCAAATCTAGGTTATTAGATGTATAGTATAAATTAAATTTATATTTAATTTGATTAAATATGAATTTAATTATGAGCAATTAATTAATAGAGATTAATTAATTAATTAATTAATATTTGATATAAATTGATTTAAAGAAGAGAAATTATAATTTTGGGTTGAGAACTCAAATTAAATACTAACGGCAAATTGGTCTTTTCACATGGTGACATGTGGCATCATCAGATGGTGACACATGGCATCATATGATCTTGCCAATTGTCTTTCTATGATGGAAGACCACATGTCATGATTTAAATGAAGCTTGACACTTGGATTCATAGGATTAAATCAAATAATAACAAGATGGGATCTTATGATGACATGTGGCAAGGGAGTAAGTTAGGGTTTGACCTAAGTATATAAAGAAAAGTTATAAAGAAAAAAAACACACTTCTTTCTCTTTTCTCTCAAGTTGGATGGCAACTTTGTCTCTCCCTCTCCTCTTCAATTTCTCAATTGATTCAAGAGAAAAACTATGATTTCCTCTTGAATTAAAATTATTAGAAAGTCACTTTCTAACACTCAATACATTCATACAACATTCACAAAGCATAAACCCCATCTCAAAATTGGTTGACAAGGCTTAAGAAGCCAATCTAGGGACTGCCACTGCATATTTGGTGTGTGCTTATGGTGGACAAACTAGAGGGACAACATTTGGGATCCTAAGAACATCCTAAGAAGCTTCAATTGTGCATCAAGAGGTTAGTACCTGAAAATCCCTCTTTTAGTTAGGGTTTAATTGAATTAAATATTAATTCACAATCTTTAATGGCAAATGAAATTTTAATGCATGCTAAAATGTGTTTTGGTATGCAATTGGGCATTGGAAATTGATTAGTATCATAAGACACTTGGTATGATGCATGTAACCTTAGAAATAATTTTTAAAAATCAAGGTTCTAATGCCCTTTATTCACACTTACACTCCTTCAGAAAAAGCTATTTGCAATCATCTTCATGAAAACACCATGGGATTGTATGCAGCTTTACACATTAATCTCATGTCAGTAATGTAATTTACAACTTACAGCACAAAAAAAGGGAGCATTGCATAGGTTATAATAATACGTCCCAATATATTGTTTTTCTTAACCTCTTGTCTCTCTTTAACCCACTAATAACATAAACTTGCTCTGATTGGGTTATCCATTGATAATTGCCAGCAGTGGTACCCTTACCCCCATCTAGGGTAGCTATACTGCCATAACTCACCTTTATGTACTCATGCCTTGCACTAGATAGGCATGCCATTTAGCCTCATTCTGATAGAAACATTTCATTTTTTGGAGTACGTATCTCTATGGCCGACCTTAACACATTTGCAAGCTCAAATTCATATCACCATATACTCCACAAAAATTGAAACACTAAACGAAAGCACTCTTACACAACCTGAGGAATAACATAGAATTTAAAATAAGGAATTACAGAAGAAGACGAAATAGGATCTATACTTAGCATGTGACAAACCTAAGACCACACTTCCCATGAATCTAGAGCCTAAGTTCTGATACTAACTTTTATACTCCATTTCAACTTTATCATGATTAACTCCATTGGTTGGATCGGTACTAGGACTTGGGCCAACATAAAGCTCTCAAACCCCATAGTAAGCTTTCATAATCCCAAACCCAAGATTAGCACAATTTGAAGGCCCACCATGCAAAATAAAATAAAATAAACTATTACAAATTAATTTGGGCCACATCAACCTGATAACTATTAAAAATCTACAACTAGGGAACTCATCTCAACCTAATACCCAGCATGTACAAAACATTTAATACCATTAATTTTCATTAATTTATATAATATATTTATGTACTAGTATCGTATCGGACCTCTAAAAAAATAAATAAATACAATAAAAATTAATAACTAAGCAGTACAACAACCTATATGGAGGAAAAATGTAGGTTAGACTTTGAAATAAAATTTCTCCTTCTGCAACTTGAGGAAAAAATATTGAACATGAGTGAGCATTCAATTCAGTGAGTTTAGATATTGATTAAAGTTTTAATTTCTATAACTATGTAAAATTGGTGCAATCTTACCATGTAATCCACATCCAACACATATAACAAAAAATTCACTAATATTTGCATGAGAAGATAATTTCGAGCTACACATGCACCTAGTATATTACATCAATATATAAATATGGCGGGTTATTCTCCTATACAGTTTTCTTAATTCAAATCCCACAAGCGAGCTCAACTTAAGTCGAACTTTTGCTTAAATCCTAGTGCGGGGACCAATGCGATCAACTCAAAGCCGTGCGTCACCCCGACTTTCCATATCCTTAAGGATTAGGTTCTAGCATGATTAGCTCAAGCCGCAATTACCCATCCAATCCATATCCATCATATGTCATATATAATGCACAAATAGGTCCAAATTATCCTCAGTGTGGCAAACACAATTAATTATCAATAATTAAATGTGCAACAATAAAATATTCCAAATTTATTTGTCTAACTATGTAAATATATTTATAAAATGCATGCCAAAATGTACATAATATTTACAAAAATAATCAACATCTAACTTACAGACTGAACGATCCGACTACAACTAGTCTGGCTGGAAGGGAGAAGACTGTTTGGCACCGATCACCTATATAGATGCACTGACCCTTATCAATTGACTAACTAAAATTAATAATTAATTCAAAATATGGAAATAAGAATAAATCCTAAGGTCTTGATGAAATTTCGATAGAGTCTTCTCTATAACTAGACTTAAACCCCTGCAAGAAAATGCAATAACAGCAATACACAAGGCCTCATGCCCATAACAACAATTATAATGTCCATCTGGAGCCTACAAGAACCTAATTTAAGTTTAAATCTCTAATCTCTAACTTGGCTCCCTAACTCCTTTATAGCCTAAATAATTATCAAAAGTCCTCCAAAATTTATGTAAATATTCTTGGAGGTCTATTACATCGTCTTTGTATTAATTAAATTTATTTTACCCAATTTCACTAACCCAGAAACATTTTATAACTTAATTAGCTAACCTAACACTAAGTAAAAAATTGCACAAGTTGAGTTCGGGTTTACCATTGCAAATTCTGTTACTGGAAACATGTCTGAAACATTAGAAAATACTGAAAATGACTGTTAAAATGACCACTCCCAGGATGGCCTGCTAGGCATTTGGACTGGGCCAAAAACTCGATCTCGAGCACCAGTGAGTTATCGCTAATCCGATTGCATCTAAATAAAGCCTATAAGTTATTAATAATTATCATATAATTATTTTTAATTTATGGGAATTGAAAAGTCTCAAAAATTTTACCAAGCAATTTACACCGTTCGATGATCGCCTTTTCCAATTGATGTCCAATCGGAGCAGGGTTGGTTACATCTTGAAGATTTCGACGCACTTAGTTTATTGGTGGTCTTAGATTATCATTTAGATAGTCAGATTGGCCGAAATCTTCAATGTAAGTTACTATTTCTCTCTCCTCTCTCTCATTGGAAAACTTTATGAAAACTGGCGAAGGAGGTCCCAAAAGAACACCCATGACTCAAGAATTCTAGTATTGATGAATTTGCACCGAACAACCACTGGAATCACTAGAAAATGGCATTGGAAGCTCATGCATCATCGTCCTCTCTCTCCTTGTTTTCCCACCGCTGCCGCCTTCATCTGTTGCCATTCCTTGCCCACTGGTGGTCATCGAATCAAGCTGAAGCTAATTGGAGCTTCGCTAGTTGCTAAGGGTCGTCGGACAAAGAGGAAAGAGGGGGAAGGGGCTTCGGGTGGAAGGAGCTGTGAGAGGGAGGGTGAGGAAAGAGAGAGAAAAAAGGGGAGGGGGCTGGCTGCACACAATTGGGCACTTTTTTTAACTTTTAATTACAATAGGTCCCCTAACTTTTCAAAGTTCTATCAATTAAGTCCAATCCTAATCTAATTTATTAAAATTCAATTAATAATACTAACATCAAATTAAAAATAACACTTTAAATAATTAAATATTTTGCAACAATAAAATTTCAACCAAAAATTATTATTCATAATTTATTGAAATAATATTTACAAAAGTTCTTTTTATATCAAAGGCATCAATTACCCAATACTAATAGGATAAAATAAAACTAATATATTTAGAATACATTTGTTGAAAATTAATATTTTCAAAATTTTAATAATGAATGCAATAATAATGAGAAGAATTGCAATATTTATTATTTAATTTAAAGGAATAAAATTCATGTTGTTACAATTGGTGTGTAAGATAATTTACCTAAAAACCATTATATATATAGAGCTGAAATCAAAATTGGTTGGACCTAAATCAGATCAAAACCTATTAAAATTTAATTCATCAAAATCATTCTTAAATGGATTGAAGTCAGCTGGTTTATTTTGGATCAAAACCAAGTTTTTCCTTTTAAAAAAAATATTAAAAAAATTTATTGAATTTGTTCAAAACTGGATCAATCCGAGATTGAACTGAAACTAAATTCAAATCCAATCTTGAATAAAAGGGACTTCACAGTCTAGTCTTATTTCCTTGAACCTTGGACCAAAATCTCAATTTCGATGTAGCCTGAACCGATGGCCAGCCTAATTTTTTGGTAGTAAAAATTCTTAAAAGAAATAATTTATTTTGATTGATAATTTATTTTGTCTTACTAGCCCTCATTAGTAATTGGAAACTTCTTTTGATTATTGTAAGATTGTGTACATGTTAAATAATTTGTGTTTTTTATTGTATTTGCTAGGAATATGTTAGTATGAAATTCTCATATCGAAAAAAGATAGAATGAATGAGAGGCATATAAGTAGAAAGGACCCATAAATTTATTATTTTAAATTTTGGGTTGGATGTTATATTAAGTCAATTAGTGTGTCCTTTCATAAGATCCATCAATAACGATTCTCCCTAGTGCTTTGGGCTCCTCGATATCTAATAAGTGGTATCAGAGTCGATGATTTGGCAAGAACAAGGAGTGTATTCTTTCATAAGTCCCATCAAACAGGATACTCTCTAATAACTAATAGTATTTAAACCATATAATCTTGAAAACATGTTTTGTGAAATATATTATGCATTTTCTGTTACCAACTTCTTTGCAAAACCTAGCAAATTCTGTTGGCTATATATGACGGTGGAAATTGTGGAAGTAATTAATCACAGCTTCATATATGAGGCTGAAAGTCCTTTTTCCTAGAGGTACATAATAGAACATATAAGATATAATCTTCATTAATATTTATTAAATAATTTTTAAAAAAATAGAATTAGTATTAGAAATTACTGATGTGAAATATAATATGACAGTTATAATAAAGATTTGAGAAAAAAAAAAAAGAATAAATAAAAGAGATAAATAATTAAATAATGATCTTATACCACAACGGTACAATGCCTTTGCCAAAGGAAAAAAAAATTGGTCAGTACTATTAGCAATTTTGTTTAATTTTCGTTCCTTTTGTTCTCTCTCTTTCTTTCTCTATCTCTCTCCATATATATATATATTACTATTAATTTGATGTTTCAGTTTATATTTGTAAAATAGAACTATTTAATCTTTTATCATTTAATTTTACTTTTATTTTTTTATAAATATAAAAATTACAAATCAAATTTCTGTTTAATACAAGAGGTGAATATTATTTTCTTAAAAATAGAAAATACTAATTCTTTTTCTTGAAAAATGTAACGGTCAATCATTCCCTCATTAGTAAATGCAGCTTAGTCCATATTACATGTCTATTTATAACAGTGAAAAATTGGCCTTCAAGTAGAGATGAGTGAACATAAAATCACTTTGTCTCTAAGCCAAGTGACAAACTTGGCTATCAAGTTAACAATTATTAAATCTTACAAAAGTAAATTTTACGTGTGAGATGTGCTAAAATTCATGGTAGAACTTAAGGCACACTTAACATCATATTATTCAAAATTTAAATTTACAAAAAGAAAATAATAATAAATGAATATCTTCCATCATAAGACAAACACCCCACCTATGATTTATGGAAGACTTTGAAACCAAAAACTTTGATAAAAGGGAAAATGTGCACCCTCTCCACCTTTAGTGCCATAATAGAAAGAGGTCGGCGACGACCATATAAGTCTATTAGGATCCACCCCAAAAGAAATAAGTCTATGAATTAATACTATTTATTATTATTGACACTGCTCGTAAGATATCCGCAAGCTCCCCTGAACACTCTACACTCTTCCAATAAATACCTTAAGGCACCTATCAAAAGTACCGTACATCACAAGTTATCTTAAATTGACTGAAAGCATTAAATAACCAACTAAGCGCATTAGATGTATAACTATTTTAGCAAGACCCAGATTTTAAGATAATCATCATTGACGGTCCATAATATAACAGTGATAGCTACCATTTATAGATACGATAGATAAAACTTTCACTCAAAAGATGCACTAATTCAATAATATCGACAACTCACCCTTTTGCTCTCATAGGCCACTTGGCACTACCATATTGGTTGAATGATAATATATAACCTCTATGAATACCAAGTATTGAATATTCTAAGATTCATTTATTCTCTAGCATTTACTTTCCTTTAGTATAAAATATTTTCCCTTACAATATTGTCACTAATTTAGTCATCGAAGGGCTAAGTAAAGAAGTCCCACTTGGCATTTTGACCACCCTCTCTTGTCCTGCAAATCACTCTCTACCTACCCATGAAGGCCTCTTTAACCTTATAAGGTCATGATCCATCCCTATTGGTAAGCCAGTAAGACCCAAGATCGTACAAGGCCATTCTGGCGATCCTGTCCACATAACAACCATCGAAAGCCTCTCAGATTTCAGCGTTATCAAAGTTTGTATTCAAATTAGAAAATTTTGGGTAAAAATACCATCTCAATACCATGGCTTGGTCCTGGAATCATATCTTAATAAAATTAAATGAGATGGTTAATTCTCAATTCTCAACAAAACGTAGTTGAAGGAGCAAAATGGATAAAAATAGGAGAGAGCTAAACTGCATTCTTAAACATTCTACTCATTGATTACTCTTGTAAGTATAGTATTAGTTGCAATACAAATATATATAAACAAGGATCAAACAGAAATGCATTATATATTAACGGCCATCAGAGGCAAATGATTCTGTAAATGTCAATGAAGCAATGGAAGTGTTCCCAGAAGGGAATTCATTTGCTACGCCTCCTTGACAGGAGGCATAACCCGAATCTCGAGATTTGATTACAGCACTTGTATTTTCTGGCAACTGAGCAGCTCCATCTAAAATTTGGACTACACTAGACATGCTCGGCCTAACTGCAGCCACAGGGTGTGAACATAGCAAGCCACACCAATTCAGCTTCATGCAAGACATACTCATTCACTAGTCTACTATCAACTGTGTCCAAAATTGCTCCGTTATCCCAGCAGTTCAGTACCCAATCGATCAACATTACTTTCTCAGTTGAAGTTCGAGGATCCACAGGCCTTCTACCACAAGTAACCTCAAGCACAAAGACCCCAAATGCATATATATCAGTACGTGTGTTTGATTTCCCACTCTGCACAATATCTGGGTCTATATAGCCTGGAGTACCAGCTACATGAGAGGTTTGAGGATCATTTCCGTGATCACATAACCTGGCAAGCCCAAAATCTCCTAGTCTGGCATTCATGTCATTGTCGATGAGTACATTGGCAGGTTTGATGTCTCTATGGATTATAACTTGTACCCATTGTTGGTGCAGATAGAAGAGTGCAGATGCCACATCTTTGATAATTTTGAATCTTTGTTTCCAGTTTAGTACGTAATTGGGTAATCGATAAAGGAACTTGTCAAGACTACCATTAGGCATATAGTCATAAACTAAGAAAAGTTCATTCTTGCGCCTGCAATAGCCCAGAAGTCTAACCAAGTTTGGGTGCCTGAGACGGCCAATGGTTGCAATTTCAGCTACGAATTCTTTCATCCCTTGCCTGGAATCATGAGAAATTCTCTTCACTGCAATTTGAATATTTGAGAATGGCAGAATGCCTTTGTATACCCTGCCGAAACCCCCCTTTCCAAGAAGTTGTTTATCTCCAAAGGCTTTCGTAGCAATGAATAAGTCATTATAGGAGAACCTATAAGGCCCATATAGCACCTCCCAATCCTCAAGTACCTGAATGAACTTTCTCCTTCTTGAAATCATAATAAGTACTCCAAAAATCAAGAGTAGAAGTAAAATGCCCCCTGTTAAAGATAATACAACTGCCAAAATCTTTTGTTGTTTCCTATATCCATCGCCTGCACCCTCTTCATTTCTTATAAAACCAGGTATATCAGGAAGTCTAGACAGGTTTATCTCCTCAGCTTGACCATTCACCCTAAAACTCCAACCCAATATGTACTGAGAAGAATTAGTCCCACTAGCGGATGAGAAGCCAACATACATGAGCTCATAGAAATAAGGAGAGATCTCTTTCAAGGATAAAAGTGGAAGCTTAGGTTTAGGTATGTTTATTGGATGGATTGTGACATTGAGTTGTTGATTCAAGCTCTCATATTCAACCCAGACCTGCAGTGGTTTTCCACTTTTGAGAACTAGCTCTTTGAAATGCCAATCATCACTATGGTACCCAGCAGGAAGAGATTTCACGGAGACCAAGCCATTAATATCAATCCCCAAATGGTTATCATCTATGTCATCAAACTGGAAATCTTGGTCTGTGTCAAGCTCTACTGCAATAACATGATTTGAACTTATTCCGTTGTTAGTTGCATTGAAAAGACCAAGATACTGATTTGGTAAGGCTCCTGGAATACCTTTCGATGGTGAGATAGCGAAGGCAAGTCCATGGCCGCTAAATTCAGGGTCCTTGGATATTACAGAAAAGATGAAGGTAGTGGAGAAGGAGAAGACAGAACCTGTTGTTGAGTTCTTGAATTTGAAAGAATCGTTATAGAAGACTTGGCCTGCTTCGCTTAGCCCACTATCTGTTAATATCACTCGAGAGGACATGTGTGAATGGTTTACACTTCCACCCAACTTGAAGTAACCATCGAACAAGAATCCAGATTGATTGTTGTTGTCTGCAGATGCAAGCCTCAAGAAGAAATAAAGCATGAGAATTTTACAAGACATTCCAAAAGATCGAGATCTTTCCATAAAAATACGAGAGACAGAGCATTTAGAGACTTTGGAGCCTCAATCTTTCCTTGTTTCAATGAAAGAGCATAAAAAAAAAAATTTTCCTTATGGTCCCCATTATAAATGACAAAAAATCTTCTAAGATCGAGTCAAAAAAATCTTATAAACACACAGAGTTGACTAAGAGTAATAAATTAATTATTTTATTAAGCCTATTGTATATCAATAAATTAAAAATATTATAAAAATATTGAAATTGTGAGTTCAATATTGAGTGTTTTGATAAATCCAATTCGAAATTTACAATATTAAAAATGATTTCAATATTAAAAAGTTAAAACTAACTGATTAAATAAAAAAAAAAAGGTTAATTTGGTAAACTACATCAAAACAAATACTAATATCCAAATTAAGTACAAGATACCTTTGGCTTATACGGTAAGTTTTGACAAACTGATATAAGGTGAGCAATTATATTTTTGGTATATGGTGTCTGCTAAAGCTGTTCTTAGTCAATCTCCAAAAAAGACAGGTTTGACTTTAGGAGTGAATGCAACATTTTTCTAAAGGTTTTGCAAAATCATTTACTCATTCTAGAAGTAACCAACCATTCAATTTGATTTTGATTAATTAAATGTTTATGCAATCAGCAGCCATGGTTATAATCTATGGCTACAATGAATGTGGCCAACACTTATCACCACAAAGATTAATTAACCTTTTTTTTTTTAATTTAGAATTTAACAGTAAAAGGTGAGAGAGTTGGTGCTAATATATATATATATATATATATATATATATATATATATATATATATATATATATATATATATATATTGAAGATGATCCAATAATAGATTTTGGTCTCTCAAGTGCCCAACAGCAGTCTAAGCCCAGTTCAGGCCCATTGTTCATATTGGATGACATACCTCTACCCAAATGGAGAGACCGCCTTGCAGAATTCAAAGCCTGGCTAGACATCTAGATGCTTCAAGAAGGTGCTGATTCCCATATTGTTCTCAATGCCTACTAGTACTAGTAAGGCATCATTTGAAACAGAAGGCTGTGACAGATCTACTGCATGATCTTATAGTCTGTAAATAATTTGATGATGCAAAGTGGCCATCATTGATGACATCACTTGTTCTGCTCCTGTGAGCTGGACTTGAACTTTTAGGTTATAATTAGGAAAAAATGTTTATACCACACTTCCAGCATGGAGGGTGGTAAGACACGTTCCAATGATCGCATGTTCATACTGGAGAAATCTAGTGTCAAGAAGTGACACTCTAGTAGTTACTGGGAGTCCACGTCTTCCATGTAGACTGAGAATAAGTCATACTGCTCCAAAGTGTAAGTGTGAATACCCTTCTTGTCTCCATTTGGGAATTAAAGGAGGAGGGATTTCCAGAGTAACATATTGTTCAATAGAGGAGCTTTGGAGGGAACATTGGTCCATCTGGGAAGGTTGGACATATTCTTTAGAAAGATATCTCCTAGAGGAAATAAGGGATCTAATACTTCTGGCAACAGAACCAGAACATCTGTAAATATTATAGGGACTAAGAAGGGGAAGGAGAGATTTCCCAACCTGGGCATCTTGGTAAAGTGGCTATTTCTACAAGGTTATCAATGCGAGAAGAAAAGAGTTCTTCTAAGAGGAGAGGAAAAAGAAGGAGAAGAGGTAAGATTTACAATCTCAGAAGGAGAAGGATGTTGGAAAATTGTTTGAGTAGAAGGTGTAGGTGTTTGACAAGACATGTTTGAAAGAAAATCTCCTCACTCACCTTTGAAGTATGTATAATACTTGTATAGCCAGGCTCTAATACCAAGATGGGCTGGGAGCCCTTACCATACATAGAACTTACTCATACTATGCCTCTTCCCATCCATAGGTATTTCTTGGTTGTGCCCTTTTGTAACGTTATATGTATGATAATGGGACCTTCGCATCTAATATCAAAACAAATATATTTCTGATACACAGGATCCTCTAACGAGGCAAGTGTAGAGTATACGTATCTCTGGTTACATAAGTATGATACACATTCTATGGGTTTTGAGGAGAAAGAAAGAAAAATTAGAAGGCCATTGATGAAAACTGAGAGATATTATTTCAGATAGCCTTTTTTTTTTTTTAACTTGATTACAACTGAACTGGGAGTCTCCTTATATAGGCATGGAGACTTTAACTTTTACAGGCAACCGGGCAGCAACCTGCTACTGACACTTAAAAAATAAAAGGTACACACTCAAAGTAAAAGATACACTTATTACATAACATGGCCGACAGGCTTTAACTTTTAATTATGGAGTTGTTGATACATTGAGGGTCTGGTAGTCAGAGTCACCTAAGTCATCAATTCCAAAAAAGTCCTTAGGCCATTGTCCATGTTCTGGTAGAGAAGGTGGGTCAGCATTCTCGATGGCTTCATGGGCTTCAATGTCCATTGGGTCCTGAGAATCTTGCCAGATTGGATTAGAGCAATCTATGGGTTCATCTTCAAGGGCTCGGATGGGTCCAAGGGACATACAGTTCACATGAGGAAGAGCCAGGGGCTGGTAATTATTTATCTCACAGAGATGCTCAGCCAGCTATCTTTTTAGTGGTCCCATAGTACTTTTTTTTAAAAATTGAGCCATCATACATTCTTCACTCATATTAAGAATTTTGAGACCAAAGGAGTCCATCAGGCCTTCTGGAAAAGGGCTTGTGCATGATAAACATGGTCCTGATAGTGGGCTGAGTCCTGATGGGCCTTTATTCAATTCCATGGACCTCTATGAGTTGTTTAAGGCTGTATTGCCATACAGAGATGGGCTTAAACCATTCAAGGAACTTAAACAGAAGGGTCCTGTTTGTGTTGTTGAGCGTATATTGATGAAGTGCTAAGAGAGGAAATTCTATACCCATAAAGTATAGAGTAACCATACACCATAGGAGCCATAGTTCCTCGAGAATAAGGTCCCTGTTAGGATGGATGCTGAAGAAGGTTAAAAAAGGGTTATCAGGGACGAAGAGAGAGGAAGAGGGGAGCAATCCTCTCAAGGTATTTCTAGCACTCAAGTAATGGAACAAATGGTCTTTTGCAAATTGGGCTATCTTTAGAATAGGTTGATTAGGAGAGCAACCTGGAGGGAAGCTATCTGATGTGGGGATGAGGAAACCAGGGGTATCTGGAGAGGATGAAGAAGCCATTAAGATCAAGGGGAATGTAAAATTTGATCTGATGAGGTGAAGTTCTCTGGGTCTAGACAGAAGGTTTGGGATTAAATTGTGCTTTCCCTTTATGTGCTGGACTATGAATTTATGCTTGGCGAACCAGTCCTTTAGCCTTAATAGTTGTGGTTCTGGAAGTGACTTGTTCTTGAAGTCCAGAATCTTTAGGAAAGATGAGCTGTCCATGATTACCTTGAAATGGTATCCAATGAGATGAAACTCAAACTTTTTGATACCATTCTTGACAGCCATGATTTCTTTATACACCGAGTGATAATGCTTTTGGGAATCTGGGAACTCACCAATAGCATGTCCACAGATGTATTTTTCTCCTTGAATTTCATCAATAAGGACAGCACTCCAGTGGGTGTCACTAGCATCAATTTGGAGCGCGTGATGTCCTGTACTGGGAATCTTAAGTGATGGCAGTTTTGAGGCCACTGCTTTAAGAGACTTAACTGCCTCTGTTTGTTCTTTTCCCTAAGGAGGTGCAGTCTTCCTGAGCATCTTTAAAAGCTTACAGGTATGAGTGGTGACATGAGGAATAAACTTTTTGATATAATTGACAATGCCTAGGAATTGTTGTATCTGTTTTATCGACAAGTCTTTATCAAGGAACTTTAGCAATTCTTCTACAATGTGTGGCCTTAGTTGATACTTTCCATCTTTGAATCGCATTCAAAGGAAATCAATATCAGATTGTGCCAAAGAACTTTTCTTTTCAAAAAGCATTATGCCATAAGAGTCCACTATGGATTGGAAAGTGGTCAAAAGTACTTTATGAGCTATGACATCTTTTAAGAATAGTAGAATGTCATTAATGTAGATGAGGGCACTGTGGAGTATGGGCTCAAATATTTTGTCATGGCTTTTTAGAAAATAGAAGGTGCTGTCTTTAGGCCAAAAGGGAGAATAGTCCATTGGTATTGGGCTGTGGGAATGCAGAATGCAGTTTTGGGCCTGTCCGTGGGTTCAATACCTAGTTGCCAAAAACCAGCCTTGAGATCAAACTTATGAAGTTGGGTAAATAGGGCTTCAGGCATGGGTAGTGGAAATTTATCATCTTGTAGGAAATGGTTAAGAGGCTTATAGTCAATTATGAGCCTCTTCTTACCCCTCAATTTTTCAGATCGTTTTTTCACATAAAAGGCTTGGCAAGCCCATGGAAAGGATGTGGGTTCTATTAGGCCTTGTTGAAGCAACTGTTTACATTCCTCTTGAGCCAAAGCCAGATCTGCTGGATTCATTCCTAGATGTGATGCTTTGGTGGGATTTATGTCTTCATTCAACTTAAATGGTAGATGGACAAAGAACTCCGGGTTTCTCCATAAGGGGTGATGATGATAGAACTGTGCATGAGAATCTGCACAAGACTTTAAGAGAAGTTCTTTGTGTTCTTGAAATTCCATTGAGGCATCTGCTAAGGAGTACAGTTTAGGAACAAATGTGAAAGGTTGGAAGTGTCTTTTGTATTTCAACCCTTTTGGCAGAATCTTCAAATGTTTTGCTTGCTGGTACAAATCAAAACCAATCAGCAAGTCTTTATCAGGGAGGTCTAATCCAATGATCTTAGTCTAAAGGATGTAGGTGGGAAAGAACTGCATACCAATGGGTTGTTTGGTAATCAGGCTAGTTTTGAAAATATTTTCATCAGCTGCCTTGAAATACTTTGTGTGCGGGACCTAATATTCTGGAAGGAGTATGGTTGGATTCATCATACTCTTATGGGCTCCAATGTCAAGAAACCCAATAACATTTATGGGCCATTTATATTTACTGGGCAGGACATGCAATGGGACCAGAGGGACAGGGATAGTGTGTGGGCTGTAGGTAGGATGAGAGGAATGGATGTTTTGGGCCAAGTAAAATGGGTAATGGGCTTCAGAGTCAGATTCTGAGTTCTCTGAGGATGGAGACTGGGTTTGGTCAAAGTCAGTATTATCTTCCCCAAGGGCAAAGATAGTTCCTGCATCAAGTTCATCTTATTCTGAAAACAAGGATTCAATGTCATCATACTCCAGAGAGATATAATAAACTTGTTGAATGTGCTGTAGAAGCTTAACAGCTTTGTTTGGATTCTTTGAACAATTTTTTGCATAATGTCCACGATTTCCACAAATGTAACAGTGATCAAATTTCTTTGTGGCCATCCTTCTTTTTCTGAAATATCAAACTGGCTTCTTCCCCTTTTGATGTTTAAAGGGAGGCTTGGATCCTAAAGAACTGGAATACCTTTTATAATGACCCTTCTTCTTAGGCTTACGTTCACAGTTCTTTTCTTTGCACTTGATGGCAAGGTGGGACTTCTGGTAGACATTCTTCAGTGTCTTACTGTTATCAACAATGTATTTGAATAATTTATGTTGCTTGCACATTTTTTTCCAAACAAGCCAGTGTCATTTGTTGTATTTCTCCAATGGTTATGGCATTCATAGCTCTGCGGGTGGCAGCAATGCTACGATGTAGTTCTAGTTATAATGCTTCTAGGAGAGAGGCAATATAAGTATGCCATAAGTTTATATCATCTAATGTGAACCATGGGCCTGAACTAGGCTTAGACTACTGTTGGGCACTTAGGAGACCAAAATCTAATATTGGATCATCTTCAAGTATTTCTACAAGTGGGTCTTGGGCCTGGGGAGGCCCTGTAGGGCCTGTAGTGCCGTTGGTAGAATCCGTGGTTGGAGAAGGACCAGTATGAGATGAGGTTGGTTGCTGTGGAGGATCAGCCATGGGTAGAGTTGTCACATCCATTTTTCTAGGCTCACTACCATTACTGGAAAGTTCATCTTCATCATGGGAAGAATCGTCTCCTGTGTCAGAAGGAATAGATATCATGTGCTGAGGTGGTGGTTCAGGATGCATCTTTTCTTTGCCCTTGTCAATTTTTCTTTTGGTGGCTTAAGATTCATCAGAAGAGGATAAACTACTAGGCTTATATCTAGAGGGTGCTGGAGGAGGTATTGGTTTATGGAACAAGGGAGGAGTAGGATCATAAGAGTAGTTGAAAGGACCAAAAGGGGAGTAGGTAGGTTCAGGTGTTGCAAGGAAAGGATTTTGTGATCTTGGAGCAAAGAAATGGCTGTAAGAAGTAGGTGTCTCGGTTGGCCGGTGGAGGTCTGCCTCAACCTGAGCCAATTGCTTCTTTAGTCTCCTGATTTCAGCTTCCTTTTGGATAAATTCTATACCAAATCTTCTTTGTTGTATCAAGGACTTAAGATCCTCGTCAAGCTGCGCAATCTTTCCTTGTAATTCTCTATACATATTCTGGGCAAATGTAGTAAAGGAATCCACCTTTTGATCAATGTGTTGAGTTCTCGTAAGAACTTGATCAATTTTAGAATCAATCCGTTGTAGGGTTTTGTTTTGAACCGCTGCATTTTTTGTTTGCCAGTTTAGAACTTCTTCAGCTTAAGTGATTGGGGTTGTCTATCCTTCAGTGTCAACTTTGGTCGAGTGGATGAAGGGTCTTGTAGAGATCTTGGTCTGCTAATCTGTTTGCTGGGCTAGCGGGGGAAACTCTGCTTTATAGGAGACAGGAGAACTCTTTCTTCTCGCATTGATAATTTTGCAGAAATAGCCACTTTACCCTAAGATGCCCAGGTTGGGGAATCTCTGCTTCCCCTTCTTAGTCCCTATAATATATACAGATGTTCTGGTTCTCTTACCTGAAGTATCAGATCCCTTATCTCCTCTAGGAGATCTCTTTCTAAAGAATATGTCCAAGCTTCCCGGAGGGACCAATGTTCCCTCCAAAGCTCCTCTGCTGAACAATATGTTACTCTGGAAATCCCTCCTCCTTTAATTTCCAAATGGAGACAAGAAGGGTATTCACACTTACACTTTACAGCAGTACGACTTATTCTCGGTCTACATGGAAGACATGGACTCCTAGTAACTGCTAGAGTGTCACTTCTTGACACTAGATTTCTCCAGTATGAACATGCGGTCATTGGAACGTGTCTTACCACCCTTCATGCTGGAAGTGTGGTATTAACATTTTTTCCCAATTATAACCTATCTCTGTGAGATCCACATCTCTGCACTGCTCTAAAAGTTCAAGTCCAGCTCACAGGAGCAGAATAAGTGACGTCATCAATGATGGCCACTTTGCATCATCAAATTATTTACAGACTACAAGATCATGCAGTAGATCTGTCATAGCATTCTGTTTCGAATGATGCCTTACTGGTGCTAGTAGACACTGAGACAACACCAACTATAGTCCAGATACCTAGGCAACTGCCTAGAAGTGAGCTTGAGCAGCTCATTCCAAAAACCTGGTTAACTAACTATGAAAAGCTCCATGCAACCTCTCAGCCGATCCAAATCACTGAGTCTTCCTTCAGAAGAAATACTGATGGAACGGTACAAACTACTTTTCAACCACCCAGACACTCCACAGGCTCCTTACCTATGTTTCAGACCATGATGGTCCAGCCATTGAAAAAGAGCAAAAGCATTATCCTATCAAGGTAGTAACACCTGACAACCACTATGTTTATCCCATGAGGATAAATGGACATTGTCTTGGGATCTCCTAGGGTCTGGCATGTGCGACCCAGATTGTGACTATTCTGACAATTACTGAGAAAATGAGTATGACCATCCTTTGTCAGACAAAAATTGGAAGAAACTTACCAAGCTCTCCAGAGCTTCTTACAAATCTCCTCAAATTCTCAGAGAAGATTATCCTGACAATAGTCCATGGATAGGCATCCATGAAGAAACTAAGCAAAAGAAGCCTCTTCTAATTTATGAACTTGCCTTGGAAATCATCAGAAAAGAAGGATGGCCTTGTCCTCCTCCTCCTCCTCCTACTCTTCCAACTCCACCTCCTGCATTGCCTCTGGTGTAGCCGTGCATGATGTTTTCTCCTGTCTCCTATGAAGTAGAGTTTCCCCTGCTAGTCCAGCAAATGGATTAGCAGACCAAGATCTTTACAAGACCCTTCATCCACTCAACCAAAGTTGATGCTGAAGGACAGACAACCCCGATCACCCAAGCTGAATAAGTTCTAAACTGGCAAATAAAGAATGCAGCAATTCAGAACAAAACACTGCAACGAATTAATTCTAAAATTGATCAGGTTCTTACGAGAACCCAACACATTGATCAAAAGGTGGATTCCTTTACTGCATTTTCCTAGAATATGTACAGAGAATTACAAGGAAAGATTGTGCAGCTTGACAAGGATCTTAAGTCCTTGATACAAACAAAGAAGATTTAGTATGGAGTTTACCCAAAAGGAAGCTGATATCAGGAAACTAAAGAAGCAATTGGCTTAGGTTGAAGCAGACTTCCACCAGCTAAGCGAGACACTTACTTCTTACAGCCCTTTCTCTGGCCCAAGATCACAAAATCCTTTCTTTGCAACACCTAAACCTACCTACTCCCCTTTTGGTCCTTTTAACTACTCTTATGATCCTACTCCTGTAACTTATAACCCATCTCCCTTATTCCATAAACCAAAACCTCCTCCAACACCCTCCAAATATGAGCGTAGTAGTTTATCCTCTTCTGATGAATCCCAAGCCACCAAAAGAAAAATTGACAAGGGCAAAGAAAAGATGCATTTTGAGCCACCACCTCAGCACATGATATTTGTTCCTTCTGATTCAGGAGGCGATTCTTCCCATAATGAAGATAAACTTTCCAGTGATGATAGTGAGTCTAGAAAAATGGATGTGACAACTCTACTCATGGCTGATCCTCCGCAGCAACCAACCTCATCTTAGACTGGTCCTTCTCCGACCACGGATTCTACCAGCGGCACTACAGGCCCTATAGGGCCTCCCCAAGCCTAAGACCCATATGTAGAAATACCTGAAGATTATCCAATATTAGATTTTGGTCTCCCAAGTGCCCAACAGCAGTCTAAGCCCAATTCAGGCTCATGATTCACATTGGATGACATACCTCCATCAAATGGAGAGAACACCTTGCAGAATTCAAAGCCTGGCTAGACGTCCAGATGCTTTGAGCATGCGTTGATTCCCATGTTGTTCTCAAAGAATTTATTTCTCTGGCCATTGGTACTCTTCAAGATTGGTTTGCCTCCCTTGGAGAATATCACAAAGCTCAATTCTACCATTAACTATCCTGCAAGCAATCAATGCCATTTTTGTTGAATTTTTTGGAGATGCCTCTTTATATAACAAGCAACTACGTCAAGAATTCTTTAACATGCGTTGTTGCTCTCTAAAAAGAACAGACATAGAAAAGCATTACCAATGTATGGTCCAGTGTTACTATCTACTAAATGGTTACAATGATATAAACCTGCGGCATACTTATATTGCCTCTCTCCCAGAAGCATTGCAACCAGAACTACATCGTAGCATTGCTGCCACCCGCAGAGCTATGAATGCCATAACCATTGGAGAAATACACCAAATGACACTGGCTTGTTTGGAAAAAATGTGTGAGCAACAGAAATTGTTCAAAGACATTGTTGACAACAGTAAGACACTGAAAATTGTCTGTTAGAAGTCCCACCTTGCCATCAAGTGCAAAGAAAAGAACTGTGAATGTAAGCCTAAGAAGAAGGGTCATTATAAAAGGTATTCCGGTTCTTTCGGATCGAAGCCTCCCTTCAAACATTGAAAGGGGAAGAAGCCATTTCGATATTTCAGAAAAAGAAGGATGGGCACAAAGAAATCTGATCGCTGTTACATTTGTGGAAATCATGGACATTATGCAAAAAATTCTCCAAAGAATCCAAACAAAGCTATTAAGCTTCTGCAACATATTTAACAAGTTTCTCATATCTCTCTGGAGCATGATGACATTGAATCCTTGTTTTTAGAACAAGATGAACTTGATGCAGAAACTATCTTCGCCCTTGGGGAAGATAATACTGACTTTGACCAAACCCAGTCTCCATCCTCAGAGAACTCAGAATCTGACTCTGAAGCCCATTACCCATTTTACCATTTTACCTGGCCCAAAACATCTAGTCCTCTCATCCTAGCTACAGCCCAAACACTATCCCTGTCCCTCTGGTCCCATTGCATGTCCTGCCAAGTAAATATGAACAGCCCATAAATGTTATTGGGTTTCTTGACACTGGAGCCCATAAGAGTATGATGAATCCAGCCATACTCCCTCCAGAATATTGGGTCCCACACACAGAGTATTTCAAGGCAGCTGATGGAAACATTTTCAAAACTAGCCTGATTACCAAACAACCCATTGGTATTCAGTTCTTTCCCACCTGTAACCTTTGAACCAAGATCATTGGATCAGACCTCCCTGATAAAGACTTGCTGATTGGTTTTGATTTGTACTAGCAAGCAAAACATTTGAAGATTCTGCCAAAGGGGTTGAAATACAAAAGACACTTCCAACCTTTCACATCTGTTCCTAAATTGTACTCCTTAGCAGATGCCTCAATGGAATTTCAAGAACACAAAGAACTTCTCTTAAAGTCTTGTGCATATTCTCATGCACAGTTCCATCATCATCACCCCTTATGGAGAAACCCGGATTGCTTTGTCCATCTACCATTTAAGTTGAGTGAAGACATAAATCCCACTAAAGCATCACACCCGGGAATGAATCCAGCAGATCTGGCTTTGGCTCAAGAGGAGTGTAAATAGTTGCTTCAACAAGGCCTAATAGAACCCACAACCTCTTCATGGGCTTGCCAAGCCTTTTATGTGGAAAAACGATCTGAAAAATTGAGGGGTAAGAAGAGGCTCGTAATTGACTATAAGCCTCTTAACCATTTCCTACAAGATGATAAATTTCCACTACCCAAACCTGAAGCCCTATTTATCCAACTTCATGAAGCCCACATCTTTTCAAATTTTGATATGAAGGATGGTTTTTAGCAACTGGGTATTGAACCCACGAACAGGCCTAAAACTGCATTCTGCATTCCCACAGCCCAATACCAATGGACTGTTCTCCCTTTTGGCCTAAAGACAGCACGTTCTATTTTCCAAAAAGCCATGACAAAAATATTTGAGCCCATACTCCACAGTGCCCTCATCTACATTGATGATATCCTACTATTCTCAAAAAATGTCACGGCTCATAAAGCACTTTTGACCACTTTCCAATCCATAGTGGACTCTTATGACATAATGTTGTCTGAAAAGAAAAGTTCTTTGGCACAATCTGATATTAATTTCCTTAGAATGCGATTCAAAGATGGAAAGTATCAACCAGGGCCACACATTATAGAAGAATTGTTAAAGTTCCCTGACAAAGACTTGTCGATAAAATAGATACAACAATTTCTAGGCATTGTCAATTACATCAGAAAGTTTATTCCTCATGTCGCCACTCACACCTGCAAGCTTTCAAAGATGCTCAGGAAGACTGCACCTCCTTGGGGAAAAGAACAAACAGAGGCAGTCAAGGCTCTTAAAGCAGTGGCCTCAAAACCACCACCACTTAAGATTCCCAGTACAAGACATTGCACGCTCTAAACTGATGCTAGTGACACCCACTGGGGTGCTGTCCTTATTGAAGAAATTCAAGGAGAAAAATACAACTGTGGACATGCTAGTAGTGAGTTCCCAGATTCCCAAAAGCATTATCACTTGGTGTATAAAGAAATCATAGCTGTCAAGAATGGTATTAAAAAGTTTGAGTTTCATCTCATTGGACACCATTTCATGGTAATCATGGATAGCTCATCTTTCCCAAAGATTCTGGACTTCAAGAATAAGTCACTTCCAGAACCACAACTATTAAGGCTAAAGGACTGGTTTGCCAAGTATAAATTCACAGTCCAGCACATAAAGAGAAAGCACAATTTAATCCCAAACCTTCTGTCTAGACCCAGAGAACTTCACCTCATCAGATCACACTTTACTTTACCCTTGATCTTAATGGCTTCTTCATCCTCTCCAAATACCCCTAGTTTCCTCATCTCCACACCAGACAGTTTCCCTCCATGTTGCTCTCCCAATCAACCTATTCCAAAGATTGCCCAATTTGCAAAAGTCCATTTGTTCCATTACTTGAGTGCTAGAAATACCTTGAAAGGACTACTCCCCTCTTCCTCGCTCTTCATCCCTAACAACCCTTTTTTAACCTGCTTCAGCATCCACCCTAACTGGGACCTTATTCTCGAGGAACTATGGCTCCTATGGTGTTTGGTTACTCTTCACTCTACGGGTATAGAATTTCCTCTCTTGGCACTTCATCAATATACGCTCAACAACACAAACAAGACCCTCCTGTTCAGGTTCCTTGAATGGTTTAAGCCCATCTCTGCATGGCAATACAGCCTTAAACGACTCATAGAGGTCCATGGAATTGAAGAAAGGCCCATTAGGACTCAACCCATTATCAGGACCATGTTTATCATGCACAGGCCCTTTTCTAGAAGGCGTGATGGACTCATTTGGTCTCAAAATTCTGAATATGAGTGGAGAATGTATGATGGCTCAATTCTAGAAAAAAGTACTAGGGGACCACTAAGAAGACAACTAGTTAAGCATCTCTGTGAGATAAATAATTACCAGCCCCTGGCTCTTCCTCATGTGAACTATACGTCCCTTGGACCTATCCGAACCCTTGAAGATGAACCCATAGATTGGTCTAATCCAATATGGCAAGATTCCCAGGACCCAATGGACATTGAAGCCCTTGAAGCCATCGAGAATGCTGACCCACCTTCTCCACCCGAAGATGGACATTGGCTTAAGGACTTTTTTTGAATTGATGACTCAAATGACTTTGACTACTAAACCCTCAATATGTCAACAACTCCATAATTAAAAGTTAAAGCCTATCAGCCATGTTATGTAACAAGTGTATCTTTTACTTTGAGTGTGTACCTTTTATTTTTAAGTGTTAGTAGCAAGTTGCTACCCGGTTGCTTGTAAAAGTTAAAGTCTCCATGCCTATATAAGGAGACTCTCAGTTCAGTTGTAATCAAGTTTAAAAAAAAAAAAGCATATCTGAAATAATATCTCTCAGTTTTCATCTATGGCCTTCTAATTTTTCTTTCTTTCTCCTGAAAACCCTAGAATGTGTATCATACTTATGTAACCAGAGATACATATGGTCTACACTTGCCTCGTTAGAGGATCCTGTATATCAGAAATATCTTGTTTTGATATTAGATGCGACAGTCCCATTATCATACATATAACGTTACAAAAGGGCACAGCCAAGAAGTACTTATGGATGGGAAGAGGCATAGCATGAGTAAGTTATATGTATAGTAAGGGCTCCCGGCCTATCTTGGTATCAGAGCCTCATAAAGTCCGTGTGGTCCCGGGTTTGATTCCGCCCTTTACACAAAAATGCAAACTTTGCCCTAAGAGCTGGGCCTGACACATCCCGCGCAAGTGGAGCGTGGTGGGTTGGGCCTGTGGACGAGATGATAAAGAGAATTTAGTGCCCTGACTGGTCAGGATATCCTTTTCAGTTCAAGTGGTATCAAAAAGCATATTTAAATATCTTATGATTTACACATTTTATTAAAAGAGATTTTTTTTTATTATTGCAATTAAGGACTTGTAGTATAACGTTGTTTGTACTTAAAGATATAGTGACTAACAGTATCAGGCATGTGCTAATATGGCGTTGACATGTCTGATGTGGTGCTAATTTTAGCACTATATCAACAACTTTAATGCCATTATTTATTTTGTGACTTAACTGCAAAAGATTGAAAAATAATAGTTCCTTAAGTGCCAAAAAGAAAAAAAAAAAGAAAGCTGAGGCCCTAAATGCTAAAAGTTCAAAAGAACTAGAAATTTAAGTGTACTTTCCCTTCTAATTTATAAATAATTCCTTATATTTTGAGAAATATTTTCTTAAATATTATAATTATTTATAATCTCTTTTCACCTATTTTTCCCTCTCACTTTATCTCCTTCTCTCTCTCTCCATGTCTTTCGCCCTTTTACTACCCTTTCACTCTTCTTATTTGAGTCTCTCTCTATCTCTCTTTCTCTCTCTCCATCTTTGTCTCCCTCTATTAATCTCTCTTGCCCTCTCTCTCTCTCTCTCTCTCTCTCTCTCTCTCGTCTTATTTGGGTCATTCTCCCATCTCTCTCTCCATTTTCCATCTCTCTTTACTTATATGCATCACTCTCTCCATCTCTTCCTTTTCTCTCTTCTCATTTTCATCTCTCTTTCTTGTGTTTCTCTCATTGTCTCTCCCTTATCTATCTCTTTCTATATTTTTCAAAGGTATTGCCAAAATCCAAAAACATATCTCTTTCTATATTTCTTAAAGGTATTGCCAAAATTCAAAAACAAGTTGCAAGATTCACAACTCCAAAACAAATTGCAAAATGTGAGCAAAAAATTTCTCCATGAGCTGCTGAAATCGAGGATCATTAACTTGGTCATAGATGGTAAGCTTCTAGTTGAAAGGTTGTAGGAATGAACCATCCCACATCTGAAAGAGAGGAAAAGTTAAGGGTATTCGTAAGAACATATTTTGCCTAACTACATAACACATTTTTAGGCCTAATGATAGTAAGGCTTAGGGGGCAATCCGTGAGGCCAAATGGATTAAAGCAGACAATACTATATAGTTGGGCCAAGGTGTTATTGTTACAATCCAATTCTATGGGTCAAACCAACACTAGTGCTTGAGTAGACATAAGGCCGCAAAGCCCATGGTAAATCTTACTTTTCACTAATCCTATAATCAATCCCAACTCAAAGCTCAAACTCAAATAATAATAATAATAATAATAATAAATTAATTTAATTCAAATATAGGGAGTCTAACTCTACCCAATTCACAATACAACAATACAGTTGAAATATTTACACCATTAAGAAATTTATGATACTTGTCCAAAACTAACAAGTATAAGGTTAGTTACCCAGGGGACCCAAAGAATGTGTACAGGTCGATCACATGAACAACCCAAGTAGGCATGGATGACCTTGTCACTCGCCCAGACAAGATTCCAAGATACTCGCCTAACAGAGCTAGAATCCTAATACAAGGAGGATTCCTAGTCCAATAAGGACTCTAACAACCAACACCCGAAATATTCTGTGACCATGTCCTATTCCAATACAAACTTCTAATCTAAGTGGGAGTCTACCTGATACCTATATAAAGGGGACTACCATGTACACACATCATTATTTTTCTCATTCATTCATTCATCTTCTAGCTCCCATCAATATCTTAAGCATCGTCACTCACCCCAATAGCACCAACTCTTCCTGTTCCACTCATTCCTGGTACATTATCTCTTCCAAATCTACTTACCTGCCTAGGGGCAACAATCATAGCAGGTGCAAAAGTTAAATCATCTCCACCCTCCTGGTTAAGGGATAGACCTAGAGAGAAGAATGAGTCTTCATAAGCTTGAGCACTTGTAAGGTTTCCTAAAAGTCTTGAGGAGAGGCCATCGTCCAAGGGGAAAGAGTGAGTTAAAGGAGAAGGAAGTCACCTTAAAACTTTTCAGCATTAGAGAAACACCGATGAAGCTTTTCTAGCAGGAAACGTCAATAATAATAGGAAAAAAAATTCAAAAGCCCTCAACTCTCAAAAGTGTCCAAGCAAAAAATGAAGAAGGAATAAGAGTCTTAAACCTACATAAGAAGGGCATTTAATGCTTTCTTGCGAGATAGCTGAAAGTCATGCATGGGAATGTAACAGACATGATTGTTAGGTACTTAAGATAGCAAGTAATTATAACAAGTGGCCTTTTCGTCTACTAAGAGACTGTTCACATCTAGAAGGTGACCTCGCATCATTTGGACTACTCAATAAAATAACTGTAATTCATAAAAGGAACTGAACGTGATTCGGATAGGTGGGGGACTAATGACGCTACTCGCCCAAAACCAATAAGTATAGGGTCGACCAGCCAGGCGAACCAAAGAACTTATACGGGTTGGTCGCCCAAACAACCCAAGTAAGCATGGACAACCTTTTCGCTCTCTCGAATAGGATTCTGAGATACTCAGCTGACAAAGTTAAAATCCTAGTACAAGGAGAATTTCTAGTTCAAAAGGAACTTTGATAATTGGCTGTCAGGTATGGACATCATTATCTTTGTCATTCATTCATTGATCCTTCAATTTCCATCACAAACTTAAGCATCAGAGAGGCTGTCCAAACCAGCCATCCAGTGTTCTTCTTGTTGTGTAGATTTATACCTATGGAGATTCCTCAAACAGCATTAGAAAACATATTATTAAACAATAAAATATAAACAAATAATACTTTAAATCTTAAATTTTATTTTAAAAATTTATAGGTGTTACAATTATAGTGTGGATTAGCTAAAGAAAAAAATGAAAAAGAGAAAGGAGAAGATGTTACAATTATAGGTGTTATAATTATAACGTATCTCCAATGCTTTTAGTCACTTTATCTATTAAGTGTTAACAGTGTTATGCCACATGCCTTTAAATGTAATAAAAAAAATCTCAAATTCCTTTTTAATAAAATGAGTGAACCATGGAATATCTAATTGTGCTTTTCCTTTTTTTTTTTTAATTCTAATTAATTTTTTATAACAAACATAATTTTTTTTATTAAAACTTTAATTGAAATTTAAATTAATTTTAAAAACTTAAAAATAATTTTAATCTTATTGACTCCAAATTCAGTCCACTTTATCAAATATAAAATTATTTGTCTTTCAAAATAATTTATGTGATAGTCACTATTTTTCTTTTTTTTTTTTTAATATCCATATTGTAACTTTTCCTCGACTTATGATAAGCCATTAATAAACTATTTTTTAATTTGAACAGAAATTGATTTTATTCAATATAGAAAATTGCCATAAAAACAAGCACGAACTAATCGTTGAAAATAAATGGGAAAAGTACGTGATTTGGTGCATTTTTTAGGTAAGGCCTTGAAGTTAAATTTGTAACCAAAAAAGTATTTTCAGTTTTAGTTCTGTTTGTTAAGAGGAAAAATTACTTAGACGTTATAAAAAAGTTAGATAAATTATAATTTAGACCGTAAAATTTAATAAAATTTATAGATTGATAATTTATTTTTGAAATACATATATTTAGTTTTTAACATTTAAATAAACCTATATATTAATCCCTCTATCCAATTATTCATTCAATTTATTATTAATTATACAAAAAATGCTAAAATAGTATTATAAATTTATAATATAAATTTTATTATAAAATAATTCCCATATTTTATAATATTTATTATTTTAATTATAATATTATCATTTTATTTTGTCAATATTCTAGATATATGTATATTTGAACCAAAAGAATTTAATAACAAAAAAATAGAAAAAAAATCTGAACACTTTTCGCATTTATAAACATCCAGGTAAGGATAAATATGTATATTTATTATAATATTAATAGCTAAATAAGTGAGTTTTAAAAATATAAAGACTAATATATAGGTTATATTAAATTTTAAAAACTAAATTATAATTTATCCTTATCTAACAACACTAAAACTCAGGTACATTTTTATCACAAATTTAACCTAAAAAATCTACTTGACAAATGCTCCAAACCAAATTTTCCCAAATAATATCAATATTATCTCATTACGTGTAAAACGAGGCATTAAACTAAGCCTTTTGTTTCGCTTGAACTGGCCAAAAACGTCCGGATAAATTTTAATAACCATCCCTGAACTTATCTAGTTATAATATTATAGTCCCTTAACTTAAAATTGTAATATAAAACTCCATCAACTTTCACATTTTACACAGTAAAATCCCTCTAACATCTAATTATCAGTTTTTCAGTTAGATGTTGACATAGACAATTCCAGCATAGAGCTTAATCAATATTTCTCTTTTTCTTTCTCAAGTCATGTGTAAATTGAATCATTATCCTCTCTATGGATAGAATAATTTTTTATGTGTAGAGAGAATAATTTTACACTTTGTATAAGAAATGAGAGATAAATATTGACAGAGCATCATGTAGGAGCTGTTTACATCCGTTTCTAACTGAAAAATCAATAATGAAAGTCAGAGGGATTTTACTGTATAAAATTTAAAAGTTTAAGGGGTTTTATGTTATATTTTAAAGTTAAAGAATTGTAGTATTGCAACCATATAAATTCAGGGACAGTAGTTAAAATTTATTCAAACACATCCTTTTCACTATAACATGTTAAATTTTGTACAAAACCTCAATTTACTCATTCATCTAAATAATAATATTTAATTAAAGATAAAATAAAATAATTTATAAAATTGATGAATTGAGCCATGATATACTTTAAAATTAGGTGTATACAGAATTAAAATAATATTACTATTTTATAATTTAATTTATCACACAAAATTATTTTTTTTTTTATTTTAACAAAATTAATTATTTGATATTTATATTTTAAAAAATATATTAATTAATTAATTAATTTTTATTACATTTACTCTTTAATCCTTTTGGTTATGTTAGGTGTTAGTTTGAATTTTATTTAATCATTATAATTTGAAAAACGTAATTTTATAGTCCCTTTAATTTTCAAAGCTTGAACTATTTAGTCTTATAATAATAATTTTTCTCTCTTTTAAATATATTTACTAATAGCAAATTTAAAGTAAATGGATGCTCCAAAGAGAAAAAAGGAAAAAATAAAAGATACTAATTAATATATATATTTTAGATGAAAAAGTATTTTTATTGCTGATTAGCCCAATAATTTTCTTGCTGATTTCACTCGCTTGAATTTTTGTGATTGATTATGTCATTGTCTATCGCTAATTTTGTTGAATTTTGTTACTGGTTAGTCGCTTCTAATCAGTTTTCAGAGCTAAATTTTTTTTAATTAGCTCAGTTTATTACTGAAAAATAATTTATTTTATAAAAATTATTTTTTAAAAAAATATTTTCTTAGAAAAATACTTTTCAATATGTGATTACAGTATTAAATTAATGATATGTGTTTATACAATATATATATATATATATATATATATAAGTATTTTTATATTTAATAAAATTATCAAATTCTTAAAAATATTCTCTTTTTAAAAGAAAATTATTTTTTTTCAAATGATTTCAAAAAACTTTCTATTAACTTATTTTTCTAAGCGTTTCAACTATTAACTCATTTTTATAAGTGTTTTAAATATAAAAAAAATGTTAAAAGTATTTTTAATGAAGTATTTTTTTATGCAACAAACAGAGACTTAATTTTTAATCCATTATTTTTTTGTTAAATAGAAGAAAAGTTAGTATTGTAGCGGAAAAGAGGTGGTAATGGTGGTGGGAGAGTCAATGAGATTGTACCCTTTTTTTTTAATTCCATAATTTTTTTTAATTGTGGTGGCAGATTAGATTAGTGGTAATGATACAAGCTCCATTGATAACTTTCAAAGGAACAGCCACTCTTATTGTGGCAGCTCTTAGACCGTCCCTCCAATCAAGCCTCAAGTGATCTTTCACTCTTTACGAACCCTCAACATCTAATGTGAAGAGAACCAGAAAATAAATGCAAGATGATGTTCAATCCATGAATAATTCTTTTAAGAAGAAATACCCTTGAATTTCAATTAAAACTTATAAGAGAACAAGCCTTGTAAGAGTTGTAAATAAAGTTCATACAAGAACAAAACTTCTTCGAGCATTTCAGCCATGGAAAGCTCTATCTACCTCTCAGTTATAATCTGAATTCTGAAGCAAAAAAAATGAAACAAATACAACTATATATGTAACACCCTCACTGTAGCAAATCCGTACATTCTACTGTTCTGATGACCGGTGTTGGTACGGATAGCTAGAACGTCTGGAAAAATATTTAAACTAAAGTGAGGAACTATAATTAACTCAAATATTAATAAGAAAAATTTAGAAAAAATTTTAGAAATAAAATACAATCGAGTTAAATAAGCCGGTGCCCTAGCGATGGGTAACCCAGTGGGAAGTTGCGGTCCTCGCAACTAGGAGCCCTAGACCCAGGAAAAAATTCATAAAATAATTTTTGGGACTCCAGAGAAGAGTCATTGAGGTTTCTATAGCATTAGAATGCCAAGAAAATGCTTAGAAAAATTTTTCAATCGGTACAGACAATTTTAGTCTGTTAAGCTAAACGGAGGGCATTTTGTTCATTTCATCTTCAGAGATGATTTTTGGCCGACTTGTCCAGTTAAGTAAATAATTATTATGACATAAAATGTGAATAAATATTGCTAAAAATTAAATTGAAAATGAGTAGAGAAGAAAAGAAAAGAAAATAAGAAAAATATCAATTATGACATCACCATGATGTCATTTAAAAGAATTCCACCAATCACATTAAATCAACACTTAAGTAAGTAATAAAAGAAGATAAATAACACAAAAAAAGAAAAAAGAAAAAGCAATCTGCTTCTTCCTCACCAAAAGCCAGCTGAAACCCTTCCCCAACCCAACCTCCATAGAAGCTTAAAGTAAGCTTCAAATCCCACCTCATCTCACCTTGAAACCACAACCTTGCTTCACTGAAAATTGATTTTGCAACTTGAACAACCTCTAGCTAGTAAAAAAAAGAAGGAAGAAGAAAGTTTTGGAGACTTGGAAAAGTTAGCAAAAGAGGTTAGTGTCCAATCTCTTAGCACTTTTACTTAATTCATGCTTAATACCATGAGATAAGTAGAAAATGTAAGAAAAACAAAATAAAAATTATGTGTATTCATTCCCTATAATTTTGGCAGCTTAGGGTTGGTTAGGGTTGATGAATTTACTTGAAGCAAAGTAGTTCATGGGCTGCCCTTAGTATTAGATGAGTGATTGAACATGTTTGTGTAAGTGAAATGCAAGTATAGTGCATGAATGAACTTGAAAACTTGGACATTTGAACAACATTAGGGTTTGCTCATGTAATGGTATGTTAACCTTGTAAGGGTCAATTAGTGACCATTTGAATGTGTGTGAGGAGGAATTGAAGTGAGTAAGGATGTTGGAGTTGAACTTAGGCATGCTGCCCTTGGTAACCTGCAGGACTGGTTGTGAGTCCAGCAGGTTTGGGCAGCTATAAATGGAGTTGTATAGGTTCAATTGGTGCAAGGCTAATTGGACATAAAACTAGACGCATAATGGCATAACTTTGGTGAAGAAACCCTGCCCAGAAAACCAAACCAAATTGACCTAAAAATTACCTTAATCCAGGTGACTTACATTCTACCTGGGCAAAATGACCAAATGAATAGTATTCATTCATTTGGTCATAACTCAATGTAGAAAGGTCTAATTGTCCTGAACTTTTACCAGTAGAAATCTGAGACATAGACCTACAACTTTCATGAAGAAAACAAACCCAAATTTTGATCATAACATGTTCAAAAACTGACCTGCAGTCAATATATAAAAACTGTAAAATGGGTTCTGCCCAGAAAAATTTGGAAATTTGCAATCCGGCCAGTTATGATGTTTAGGCCATAACTTGAGCTAAAAAACTCCAAATTGAGTGATTCAAAAAACAAAATGTAACTAGACACAATAAGAAACAACTTTCATGAAGACAATTTTATCAAATTCCTACTGTACAAATGACCAATGGAACAGTAAACTTAGTGCTTGAAATCTGAAAATTGTGAATAACTAACACTAAGCTTTGAAATGGTATTGGCAACCAATACCAACAACTTTAGAACGCAAAATGTGGTATGTTGGGGATATTAGAACCAATATACCTATTGTCTATGAAAAAGTCAATATTTTAGTTGATTAATGAAATGAATAGTAACAACTAAACTTCAATTTCAAGAATGGTAAAATTTAAAAGTGTAACATGCCCTAGTACACCTAGTAAGATTGGTTTGGATAGGTTGGTATGCCAATAGGGTTCAGTTAGCAGTACTGCATATGGCATTATGTTATTTTGTGATTTTATGGCTTTTAGCTATTCTGATATTATGATGATACTTGGCCTTGTGCCTAATGTTTATTACTGACTTGCTCGGTATTACATCCTGGGAGATACATATGTGACCGATGGTGTGACGGCCCGAGGTACTTGATACCCAGTGCCAGTTTACCCGTTTATCCAGTCCAGTCATCCAGTATAGGTTACTTGGGCAATCAAAAATGAAAGTTGATAAATTTAATGAAATAATAAATATAACAAGTACCAAATAATTAAAAATTTGTCTGCATGAGACATCAATACATTCACTGCATATTTTTTTCCTTTTAGTTCTTTTTATTTTATTATTGGCACCACTAAGCATTATTGCTTAGCACGTTGCTTTTTGCCATGCGTAGGTTCTGGAGAGACTGATAGACCACAGACTGGGTGAGGCCATCCATAGTTCTGCATAATGTCTATGTCACCTCACAGACTTCAGTGCATTGGTAGGACACTAGGTCTCATTTTGGTATTTTGTAATTAAACTTTTATTTTCTTATGTATAGTTGAGACTCATGTAATATATATTGGTATTAATGTAAATATTTGTAATTTGTGTTTATAAATGAAAAATTGAGTATTTATTTATGGGTTATATATGATTATCATGTGAAATGAATGAATGAGAAATAGAAGTATTATTGAGAAATATTGAGACTTTATTGATATAATGGAGTTTGGGAATGAGTGAAAATGTATTGGAAGTGTTTTTCACAAGTTCTGAAGAACTGTTTTCTCCATTTTTAGCCGGTACTCTGCCGAATTTTCTATAAAATTTTTGGAACCTCAAATAAATTTATAATTTCAATAAATGACTCAAATGAGGTAAATTTAACAAATTGCACTTCATAACCAAAAGAAATAAATTAAGGAAGGATAAAAATAGTTGAAATAAAATATGGTGTTCCAGCACACTGTGTGGCATATCTTACTCGGCTACACTGTAGACGAGTAAGGGGTGTCACAATATCTGCTTAGGTGGGTATTTGGTCAAGCTTCTCTAATGGCCAAAGGATAATTGCAAGCTTGGTTAATACCCCACACTCTCCCTAAAATATGCACAAAATTCAAACATAAATAGAATGTTCTAATTTAGCAAGAGACAACAGGAAGATAAGCTGAAAAGAAGTGCTTTGTATTGAAGCTAAAAATAGAAACTTTGCTTTTTCTATAAATGGTTGAAGCATGATTGGAACTCTTGGACAAAGTTATTACTTCTAGCCTTTGAAAAATGGACAAAAGCATCTTCAAAAGGTTGGTGGAGTTGGGCTGCCAATTGTGCCGCCACCTAGGCACTAAACCTAGATGCCACATAGGATGCCCACTAGGATGGATTTGCTGACGTGGCTATCACATGTATGCTACTTTGGACTGATGCCACTTGGTCTCTTAGCTCCTCAAATATGCTAAGGAATGTGTAGCAAGTTTGGCTTTC
This sequence comes from Hevea brasiliensis, assembly GCF_030052815.1. Taxonomy (NCBI): domain Eukaryota; kingdom Viridiplantae; phylum Streptophyta; class Magnoliopsida; order Malpighiales; family Euphorbiaceae; genus Hevea; species Hevea brasiliensis. The sequence goes on along the minus strand of NW_026614918.1, from coordinate 229,697 downwards.
CTCCTCCAAGTCCAGACCGAATGCTTGTAAGAGGTTGGACTTGGTGATGTGCTCATGTACCAAGCCTTGAAGCTTCTTAACCATTGCTCTCATTATTGGATCTTGATGTGCCATGATGACCAAATCCTTATAATCCTCTTCCTCTTCGAAAGAATTTGACCTCAAATTTTCATCATCTGCACAATAGGAATAAAGATCAGTGACATTAAATGTAGCACTTACATTGTACTTACATTGTCCTTCTCCTCTTAGTTGAGGCTTTGATTTCTACTTGGAGGGAAACCATTCTTTCCTAAAGTGCACCTATACCAAATCACCTGGTTGGAACTCAATATGTTTTCCACCTTTGTTGACTTGGTTGGCTCTCCTTGCATTGATCCTCTCCATGTTTTTTTTGGCCCTTTGATGCATGGATTTTACAAGTTCAGCCTTCTTCTTTCCATCTACACTTGACAACTCATTAGCAGGCAATGGAAGTAAATTAAGTGGAGTGAGAGGATTAAAAACATAAACCAACTCGAATGGAGAATAACCAGTAGAAGAATGCAATAACCTATTATATGCAAATTCTACAAATGGTATGCAATCTTCCCGAGCCTTGAGATTTTGTTTGATCATGGCCCTCAACATAGTTCCTAAGGTCCTATTGACCACCTTAGTTTAGCCATCTAATTATGGATGGCAAGTGGTGGAAAAACACAACTTGGTGCTCAACTTGGCCCAAAGTAAAACACAACTTGGTGCTCAACTAGGCCCAAAGTACCTTCCAAAAATGACTAAAAAATTTAACATTCCTATCACTAACAATTGTCCTAGGAATGCCATGCAATCTTACTACTTTTTTGAAAAATAAACTTGCAATGTAAAATGCATCATCAGTTTTGTGACAAGGAATAAAATGAGCCATCTTGGAGAATCGATCAACCACCACAAAAATATAATTATGCCTTCTTTTGGTCCTAGGCAGCCCCAACACAAAATCCATCAATAAATCTGCCCAAGGCTCACTAGGCACACTCAAGGGCATGTCTAACCCATGCGGTTTCAGTTTGGATTTTTCTTGCATGCACACAACACATTTGGCACACACTTTTTCTACATCCTTCCTCATGTGTGGCCAATAAAAATGCTCCTTCAAAATGTCTAATATTTTTGTCACACCAAAATGCCCTAATAAACCTCCCCCATGTGATTCTTTAACTAAAAAGTCTCTAATGGAATACCTAAACACACACAACCTTTCATCCCTAAACAAAAATCCATCATGCCTATAAAATTTCTCATATGCAACATTCTCACATTTAGCATACAATTTGGTAAAATCAAAATCATTTGCATCTAGTTCTTCATAAGCTCAAATCCTAACATTTTGGCATCAAGTAGGGAAAGAAGTGTGTACCTCCTAGACAAGGCATCCACAACAATATTTTCTTTACCTTGTTTGTATTGAATCATATAAGGAAAACTTTCAATGAACTCACTCCATCTAGCATGGTGCTTGCTCAACTTGTTTTGGCACTTAAAATACTTGAGTGACCCCTAGTCACTATGGATCACAAATTCCTTCTGCCACAAGTAGTGTTGCCAAGTCTCTAATGTTCTCAACAATGCATACATTTCTTTGTCATAGGTGCAGTATTTCAGAGAGGTGCCACTCAAGTTCTCACTGAAGTAGGCAATAGGTCCCCTTTCCTGCATCAAAACAGCACCTATCACTCCAAAGCATCACATTCAACTTCAAATATTTTAGGAAAATCTAAGAATGTAAGTAAAGGAGTAGAACATAACTTTTTTTCCAACAAATTAAATGCATGCTTTTGCTTCACCCCCCACTTATAACCCATAATTTTCTTGACTACTTCATTAAGGGTTGCAGCTATGGTACTAAAGTCTCTCATAAACCTCTGATAGAAACAAGCCAAACCATGAAAGCACCTAACCTCACTCACAGTCCTAGGTGTAGGCTAATCTCTAATAGCTTTAATCTTTTCCTCATCTACTTCAATACCATTTCCACTAACAACATACCCTAAAAAGATAACTATATCCATGCAAAATGTACACTTCTTTAAGTTAGCATACAATCACTCCTTTCTAAGCACATCAAATACCAATTTTAAATGGTGCAAATGATCTTTCATGTTCTTGCTATACACTAGAATGTCATCAAAGTACACAATAATAAATTTTCCTAGGTATGCACATAAGGCATGGTTCATTAACTTTATAAATGTACTAGGTGCATTAGTCAAACCAAATGGCATAACTAACCATTCATACAATCTATATTTGGTCTTAAAAGCAGTTTTCCAATCATCTCCTAACTTCATTCTAATTTGATGATAGCCACTTTTTAGATCAACCTTGGAAAATATGCATGCACCATGTAACTCATCAGGCATGTCATCAAGTCAAGGGATAGGATGTCTATACTTTATAGTGATTTTGTTTATGGCATGACAATCCACACACATGTGCTTAGAACCATCCTTCTTTGGCACTAAAAGAATTGGCACAGCACATGGACTCATACTCTTTCGAATATGGCCCTTTGTAAGCAACTTTTCACTAGCTTTTGAAGTTCCTTAGCCTCCTCTGGGTTTGTCTTATAGGCAAGTCAATTTGGGATCATGGCTCCTAGAACAAAGTCAATTTAGTGCTCAATTCCTCTAATGGGTGGTAATCCACTAGGAATCTCATCTGGGAAGACATTTTGGTACTTCTACAAAAGAGGCATAGCACAAAAAGGAATAGAAGTGTCATGGTCAGTTAAGGCCGAATAGGCTCCCTTGCCAACAAGGACAAGTATAGACTTATTGGCATAAAAAGCACTTCTCACATCTCTTGCTCTAGGTAGCAAGCTCACTGGTTTTTCACTCTTCTTTTCCTCACTTTCTTTTGTACTTAAACTCCCCTCAATTACTTGAAATCTTTTTGCTTTCTCTATCTTTTCCCTCTTTTTTTTCTTTCTCTCACTTTTCTCTCTTTTCTCCTCTCTTTCTTTCCTCACTACGGCTTCCTTTTCTAACATCTTGTCTATAGCCTTTTTTATTCTAGTTTGATCTTCATAAGCCTTATGAGGTAATCAAGGTGCTAATGTCACCCTTCGGCCCTCAAACTCAAATGAGTACCTATTTTTGCGCCCATCATGAGTGACATTCCTATCAAATTGCCATGGTCTCCCCAATATTATATGACCAGCATGCATTGGGACTACATCACATAAAACTTGATCCTTTTATCTCCCAATTATGAAGGGAACTAACACCTGAAATTGCACCTTCACTTCCCCACACTTATGCAACCATTGCAACTTATACGGCCTAGAGTGCCTAATTATAGGTAAGCTAAGTTTTTCAACCATCAAAGTACTTATAACATTACAACAACTTCCACTCTCTATAATCAAGCTACAAATTCTATCCTTCACCATGCATCTATTATGAAATATGTTATTTCTTTGTAATGCATCATCTCCATTCTCCTCCATAATTTGGGCACTCAAAGCGTGCCTAACCACTAAGGCTTGTTCCCTCATGGCAGGTTCTACATCATCTGAATCCTCTAAGGGTAGGTCTCCCTCGCCTTCATTTTCATCATCATCATCCACATAGTCATCCTTACTCTCTATCTGACCATTTGGCCTTACCATCATCACCTTGGCATTGAGACATTGTGATGCATAATGCCCATGCCCTTGACACCTAAAGCATTTGATGTCTCCAGTCCTCCCACTTGAAGAAGCAGCCATCTTACCCTTGTCATACACATACAATTTGCTAGGTGTGTTTGGTTTTCTAAAGGACTTAGTCTCCTCCTTCTTATCCTTTGACACAACCTTGTCATCCTTAGGACTTTTGGTCCAATTCGGCTTCCAAAGTGTAGAAGTGGTAGCCGGCCTCATTTGCCCTCCATACTTGGTAAATCTTTTCTCCTTTAATTGCCTCTTAATTTTGATAGCCATATTGAGCATGTCATCTATCTCAACAAAATGTTATAACTCCACTTCAAAGGCTATGTCCCTTTTAAGTCCCCTTAAGAACCTTGCCATAGTAGCCTCCCTATCTTCTTAAATGTTGGCTCTAATCATAGCCATCTTCATTTTCTTAAAGCATTCTTCCACACTCTTAGTTCCTTGTACCAAGTTTTGTAGTCTTTGATGCAATTCCCTATAGTAATGGGAAGGCACAAATCTACCCCTCATAGCCTTCTTCATTTCAGCCCATGTATCAATCTCTCCTAAGCCATCTCTCCTCCTTTTGGTCACCATTTGGTCCCACCAAACAATTGCATAGTCTGTGAACTCCACCACAGCTAGTTTCACCTTCTTCTTCTCAGAGTAGTTATGGCAATCAAATATGAGTTCCATGTGACACCCCTTACCCGTGTACAGTATACCCGAGTAAGTAATGTAACACGGTGTACCGGCACACTCTATTATACCTTAATTAATTTTTATCATGGTTTTGAATATAACTTGTGAAATATTATTTATTTAAGTCATTTATTGAAATTATAATTTATTTGAGGTTTCAAAAATTTTATAGAAAATCCGGCGGAGTACCGGCTAAAAATGGAGAAAACAGTTCTTCGGAACCTGTGAAAAACACTTCCAATATCAGAATCTCAACATTTTTCAATTTCATTTCTCAATCATTCATCTCGTGTGATATCATGTATAATCACAGATAAACATTCACTTTTCCATTCACAAACACAATTTTCATTATTTACATGAAAATCAAAATACATTACATAAGCTTCATTTACACAAAGGAAAATAAAAATCAATTACAAAATACCAAAATGAAGCCTAGTGTCCTACCAATGCACTGTAGGTGGTGAGGTGACACGGACACTATGCAGAGCTGCAGGATGAACTCACCCAGTCTGCGGTCTACTGGGCTCACGATCAGTATCTCCAGAACCTACGCGTGGCAAAAGCGACGCGCTAAGCAATGATGCTTAGTGGTGCAATAATAAAATAAAAGAAAATAGCAGAAAATAAATATGTATTGAATGTATATATCTTATTTGTTTTGTATTTGTTATATTCATTTATTTCTTTAACTTTGTCCATTTTCATTCATTTGGTTGCCCAAGTAACCTATACTGGACGACTGGACTGGATAAACGGGTAAACTGGCACTGGGTATCAAGTACCTCGGGCCGTCACACCATCGGTCACATATGCATCTCCCGGTGTGCAACAGAACAGCTAACAAGCTGTAAATAATATTAGGCACGAGGCCAAGTCTCAACACAATATCAAAATGGCTAAAAGCCATAAAATCACAGAATGGCATAATGCCATGTGCAGTACTGCTAACTGAACCCTATTGGCATGCCAAACTATCCAAACCAATCTTGTTAGGTATACTAGGGCATTTGATACTTTTAAATTCTTCAATTTTTGAATTTCAAGTTTTGGTGTCACTATTCACCTCATTGGTCAACAAAAATGTTGACTTTTGGATAGAAAATAGGTACATTGGTTTTGACACTCCCAACATACCACATTTTGCATTGAAAACTTGTTGGCATTAAGCATTAATACCATTTCTAAGCTTAAACCAAGGGAAGCAAAATTTTCAGTTTTTGTAACCCAATTTTACTGTTCCATTAGGCACTGTTGCAGTGGGAATTTGAGGAAATGGTAAACATGAAAGTTGTTCCTTATTTTGTCTAGTTGAATTTCCTTTTTTGTATCACTCCATTTGGAGTTTTGTAGCTCCAGATATGGTCCAAAAACCACAGCTGGCCGGATGGCAAAACTGCAGAATTGACCATATCTACAGATCGATGAGCAAAGTGCCACTGCCTTGTTGGATGGGTTCTGGCCATAATTTGGGGTAGGTTTCTTCATAAAAGTTGTTTGTCTATATCTTAAATTGTTTCTGTAAAACTTTTAGGTCAATTGACCATTTCTACAGTGAGTTATGGCTAAATGAACAGTTACTGTTCATTTGGTCATTCTGCAGATTCTGGTTGCAGGGTATCCGGATTGGGGCAAATTTTTGGTCCACTTGCTTTGGTCTTTTGGACATGGTTTCTTCAGCAAAATTGTGCCATTATAAGTCTAGTTTCATGTCCAATTGTCAAAACACCAATTGGACCTACACAGCCAAAGATATGGCAGTCCAAACAGGCTGGATTCACAGCCTCCTTGCTGCTGTCCCTAGGCAGCCTACCATTTCACTTTGCCATGCTATATTTCAGTCCAAATTATGGTCAACTTACCTCAAATGGTCACTAATTGACCATTAGAATGTTCTTTAATAATTTCATAAGCCAAGTCAAATTTTCACTCCCAAACCCTAGCTCAAATTCAAGGTTTACACCAATTACCCTAGTTAGCACACCAATTCCTTATACATGTGTATATATACCTTAAACATCATCTTTAGTCCACTCTAAGTCCATCAAAACAATCACTCTTATCCCTTCCTTAGGGCTGCCGAAATTCAAGGAGTACATATGCATAAATTTCATTCATTTAATTCACAATTCCTTACTTATTTTAAGTCCTTAATATGGAATAAAAGAAGTATAAATATAAATAGGCACTAACCTCTTGTAGGGCAGAATTTTCCAAGTTTAATCTTCACTTTCTTTCCTTTTCTAGGCTGCTAAACACTTTCCTAGAGGTATAGACAAGTTTTTAGTGAATAGAGTAGGAAGATTTATGGTGAAAAGAAGAGAGAAATGGAGCTTGCTTGAGGTTTTAATGGAGGTTGGGTCTAGGGCATGAATTTCGGCTGCATTTGGGGAAGAAGAAGGCAGCTTTATTTTTTTAATTCCTTAGGTCACATTTGTCTCTTTTTATTAGTTAATTAGTTGGTTGTTTAATTGTGATTGGAGGGAACTTCAAATGACATCATAATGATGTCATAAATGAGCCTTTTTTCTCATTTTCTATTCTTTTCTTCTCTACTTATTTTCAATTTAATTTTTAGCACTATTTATTCACATTTTATGTCATAATAATTATTTACTCAACTGGACAAGTCAGTCAAAAATTGTCTCTGAAGGCGAAATGACCAAAATGCCCTCCGTTTGGCTTAACGGGTCAAAATTGTCTGTACCGATTGAAAAAAATTTCTAAATATTTTCTTGGCATTCTAATGCCATAGGAACCTCAATGACCCTTCTCTGGAGTCCCAGAAATTATTTTATGCATTTTTCCTTCGGGTCTAGGGCTCCTAGTTGCGAGAACCGCAACTTCCCTCTGGGTTACCCATCGCTTGGGCACCGGCTCATTTAACTTGGTTGTATTTTATTTCTAAAATTTTTCCTAAATTTTTCTTATTAATATTTGAGTTAATTATGGTTTCTGACTTTAGTTTAAATATTTTTTTGGACGTTCTAGCTGTCCGGACCGACCAGTCAGGAGCGATAGAATGTATGGAGTTGCTACCGGGAGGGTGTTACAACTCTTCCCCTCTAATTTAAATTTCGTCCTCGAAATTTACCTGATGCAAACAATTGAGGGAACTATTGCCTCATCGTCTCTTCACTTTCCCAAGTTGCCTCCTCAGTGTTGTGGTGCCTCCAAAGCACTTTCACCAGTGGAATCTGCTTGTTCCTTAATTCTTTTACTTCCCAAGCCAGGATCCGTAGAGGTTCTTCTTCATATGTCAAATCCGATTGTATTTCAATTTCTTCCCTGGAGATGACACGTGAAGGATCTGAGCGGTATCTTCTGAGCATGGACACGTGGAACACATTGTGGATCTTGTCCACCGTGGTAAAGCTAGCTTATAGGCCACTTTGGACCCACACGTTCAATGACTACATATGGGCCAATGAACCTAGGGCTTAACTTACCTTTCCTTCCAAACCTCAATACCTTCTTCCACGGTGACACCTTGAGGAACACTTTGTCGCCAACCGCATATTCTATTTCTTTTCTCTTCAGGTCGGCATAAGATTTACATGCATGCGAGGCAACTTTCAGTTGGCTTTGATTAGTTTTACTTTCTCCTCGATCTGTTTCACAGTGCGGCCCTACCAGTTTGTCTACGCCCAATTCAGTCCGGCCTGCGAGTTCTACATTTTCTCCCATACGATTGCTTCATACGGGGCCATTTGGATACTAGCTTGGTAGCTATTGTTGTATGCAAATTACGCGATGGGAGGTATTTATCCCAACTTCCTCAAACTCAATGACACAACTCCTCAAAGATATCCTCAAGGACCTGACATATTTTTCATGTTATTGTTATCATTTTAGTTCAATAGTTGTATTAATTCAATTGGTTCAATTGTTTACCTGGATTACTCTTTCTGATTGCCCATCCGTCTGAGGATGGAAAGCTGTGCTGAAGTGGAGTTGTGTACCCAAGGACTCATGCAACTTCTTCCAAAATCTCGATGTAAACCTTGGGTCTCGATCAGATATGATGGAAAGTGGAATTCCATGCAGTCTAACTATCTCACTGATATACAATTCTGCTAACTTCTCCAGTGAGTAGTCGGTCTAATCGGCGAGAAAGTGTGCTGACTTTGTCAATCTATCAACTATCACCCATGCTGCATCATGTTTCTTCTGGGTGAGAGGTAGACCACTTACAAAATCCATGGTGACCCGATCCCATTTCCATTCAGGTATGCGTATAGGCTGTAGCAAACCTGATGGAACTTGATGTTCTGCCTTGACTTGCTGACATGTCAAGCATTTAGTCACATAATCAGCTATGTCCTTCTTCATACCAGGCCACCAATACTGAAGCTTCAGATCATGGTACATCTTTGTGCTTCCTGGGTGCATAGCATATACACTAGTGTGTGCCTCTTTTAGGATACTGGCCTTCAATTCCCCATCATCTGGTACACACAGTCTTCCTTTGTAGTACAGACACCCATCTGCTTTCACCTCATAGTCAGTTGCTTTTCCCTCTGAGATTTTGCTCATAATAGCCATTAACTTTTCATCTGCCTTTTGCCCATCTAAAATCTGTTGTAGCAGGTTTGGCCTCACTTGCAACTCAGCCAAAATAGCTCCATCTCGAACCAAAGATAGACGGGCATTCAATGATCTCAAAGCTGTGATGGATTTTCTGCTCAAAGCATCAGCAACTACATTTGCCTTCCCAGGATGATAGTCAATCACACAATCATAGTCCTTCAGGAACTCAATCCATCGCCTCTGTCTAAGGTTGAGCTCCTTCTGAGTTGGCAAATATTTTAGACTCTTGTGGTCTGTGTAAATGTAGCACTTTTCACCATACAAGTAATGCCTCCATATCTTCAGTGCGAAGATAATTGCTGCAAGCTCTAGATCATGGGTAGGGTAATTCTGTTCATGTGGCCTTAGCTGTCTGGAAGCATAAGCGACCACCTTCCCCTCTTGCATCAATACACACCCTAACCCATTATGAGAGGCATCACTGTAGACCACAAAGTCCTTTCCTGACACTGGCTGTGTTAACACTGGTGCCTCTGTCAACATAGCCTTCAACTTCTCAAAACTGGTCTGACACTTGTCATTCCAGTCAAATCTGACATTCTTGTGTAACAACTTGGTCATTGGAGCAGCTATTAAGGAAAATCCCTTCACAAATCTCCTGTAATACCTAGCTAGCCCCAAGAAGCTTCTGACCTCAGTTGTATTTCTGGGAGGCTTCCATTCCATCACTGCTTCTATTTTCTTGGGATCCACCCTAATCCCATCAGCTGACACTATGTGTCCAAGGAATGCAATCTCATTCAACCAGAAGTCACACTTGGACAACTTAGCATACAGCTTCTTTTCTCTCAGGGTTTGCAGAACAATCCTCAAATGTTCATCATGTTCTTCCCTGGTCTTGGAATACACCAGAATATCATCAATAAAGACCACTACGAACCGATCTAGGTATGGATGGAAGATACGGTTCATAAGGTCCATAAATGCCGCTGGTGCATTTGTTAGGCCAAAGGGCATCACCAGAAACTCATAATGCCCATACCGGGTCCTGAATGCAGTCTTTGGCACATCTACATCCTTCACCCTCAACTGATGATACCCTGATCTGAGATCAATCTTAGAAAATACTCCTGCTCCCTTCAACTGATCAAACAGATCATCAATTCTAGGCAACGGATATTTATTCTTCACAGTCACTTTATTCAACTGCCGGTAATCAATGCAAAGCCTCAAAGTCCCATCCTTCTTCTTTACAAACAGCACTGGAGCTCCCCATGGTGACACACTGGGGCGTATAAACCCCTTATCAAGTAACTCTTGCAACTGAGTTTTCAACTCCCTCAATTCAGTGGGTGCCATCCTATAAGGAGCAATGGAAATGGGTCTTTGTGCCAGCGATGTCTCAATAGCAAATTCAACTTCCCTTCTAGTGGTAAACTGTGCAACTCTTCAGGAAATACCTCTGGGAAGTCTCTTACTGTGGGTATATCACTCAGGTTTGGCTTAGCCTGCCTAGTATCCACCACATGTGCTAGGTAGGCTTCACAGCCTTTTCTCATCATTCTTCTTGCAACTGTGGCTGAGATGACATTGGACAAGAAATCTGTCCTTTCCCCCACAACTGTGATCTCATTACCCTCAGAAGTTTTCAGAGAAATTCTCTTCAATTTGCAATCAACTATTGCTTGATGATGTGACAACCAGTCCATTCCTAAAATCACGTCAAACTCGTGGAAAGGTAACTCAATCAGGTCTGCCAAGAATTCATACCCCTGAATCCTTAACGGGCAACCCTTGTACACTTTGTTCACCACTACACTGTGGCCCAATGGATTAGTGACCAGAATGTCTTGGTCACTCTCCCCTACTAGTATCCCCCTTTCTACGAGTAAGTTGATGCAGATGTATGAATGAGTGGATCCTGGATCCACTAATGCATGCACAGATGTAGTGTAGAGGAGACCGCACTCGATGACGCCCGGGCATCTTGCTCCTCCCGAGCTCTAATGGCATAGGCTCGCGGGTGGTCCGTTATCCGCCTCCTGCTGGCTCAGATGCAGACCTCTGTGATGGTCCCACTGCGTCAGATTTGCCAGATTTCCTACCCCTTTGTGGTGCAGGAGCAGGTCTATCTGCTTGTGTTGGAGCAGCTGTAGTAGTTCTGCGTGGACAGTTCTTCAACTGATGCTCTGTTGACCCACACCTTAAGCAGGCACCAGTCACTCTCCAACACTCCCTTATGCCATTTCAAGCGGTGTGGACATGCGAGAAGATCTGGGGCTGGTCCCCTGAACCCCATCCCTGGAGAGCTGCCCACAGATGGTGTGGACTGACCTCTCCTAGGGGTAAACTATGGCTTGGGCCCCGAGACGACCGACCATGTGGTCGACTGAACTCATGCGGTGGACCCTTGAACTTCTTCCCAAATGCAGGAGATGAACTAGACTGACTTGGGCCCCTCTTCTGCTGTCTTTCCCTTCTAGTCTGCTCACTGATTCTTACTTTTTCAACCTTTATTGCAGCTTCCACTAACTTGGTAAATTCTGTGATTCCCAGGGCACTGTTGGATCTTTATGTTGTCATTTAGTCCCTCTTCAAATCTCTTACACCTTTCAGCTTCATTAGGGACTATCTCCCTTCCGTAGCGGCTTAATCTAACGAATTCCTTCTCATACTTGGCCACTGACAACTGTCTCTGCCTCAGGTTAATGAATTCCCTTCTTCTCTCTTCTAGATATACAGTACCCACATATTTCTTCTTGAATTCTGAGAGGAAAAAGTCCAACTTTACTGTTCCATTGGGCACTGTAGAGCAAAATTTTCAGTTTTTGTAATCCAAATTTACTGTTCCATTGCGCACTGTTGCAGTGGGAATTTGAGGAAATGGTAAACATGAAAGTTGTTCCTTATTTTGTCTAGTTGAATTTATTTTTTTGTATCACTCCATTTGGAGTTTTGTAGCTCCAGATATGGTCCAAAAACCACAGCTGGCCGGATGGCAAAACTGCAGAATTGACCATATCTACAGTGCAGTGAATAGTAACTGCCACTGCCTTGTTGGATGGGTTCTGGCCATAATTTGGGGTAGGTTTCTTCATGAAAGTTGTTTTTCTATGTCTTAGCTTGTTGCTGTAAAAATTTCAGGTCAATTGACCATTTCTACAGTGCGTTATGGCTAAATGAATAGTTACTGTTCATTTGGTCATTCTGCAGATTCTGGTTGCAGGGTATCCGGATTGGGGCCAATTTTTGGTCCACTTGCTTTGGTCTTTTGGACATGGTTTCTTCAGTAAAATTGTGCCATTAAAAGTCTAGTTTCATGTCCAATTAACCAAACACCAATTGGACCTACACAGCCAAAGATATGGCAGTCCAAACAGGCTGGATTCACAGCCTCCTTGCTGCTGTCCCTAGGCAGCCTACCATTTCACTTTGCCATGTATATTTCAGTCCAAATTATGGCCAAATTACCTCAAATGGTCACTAATTGACCATTAGAATGTTCTTTAATAATTTCTTAAGCCAAGTCAAATTTTCACTCCCAAACCCTAGCTCAAATTCAAGGTTTACACCAATTACCCTAGTTAGCACACCAATTCCTTATACATGTGTATATATACCTTAAACATCATCTTTAGTCCACTCTAAGTCCATCAAAACAATCACTCTTATCCCTTCCTTAGGGCTGCCGAAATTCAAGGAGTACATATGCATAAATTTCATTCATTTAATTCACAATTCCTTACTTATTTTAAGTCCTTAATATGGAATAAAAAAAGTATAAATATAAACAGGCACTAACCTCTTGTAGGGCAGAATTTTCCAAGTTTAATCTTCACTTTCTTTCCTTTTCTAGGCTGCCAAACACTTGCCAAGAGGTATAGACAAGTTTTTAGTGAATGGAGTAGGAAGATTTATGGTGAAAAGAAGAGAGAAATGGAGCTTGCTTGAGGTTTTAATGGAGGTTGGGTCTAGGGCATGAATTTCGGCTGCATTTGGGGAAGAAGAAGGAAGCTGTATTTTTTTAATTCTTTAGGTCACATTTGTCTCTTTTTATTAGTTAATTAGGTTGTTGTTTAATTGTGATTGGAGGGAACTTCAAATGACATCATAATGATGTCATAAATGAGCCTTTTTTCTCATTTTCTATTCTTTTCTTCTCTACTTATTTTCAATTTAATTTTTAGCACTATTTATTCACATTTTATGTCATAATAATTATTTACTCAACTGGACAAGTCGGTCAAAAATCGTCTCTGAAGGCGAAATGACCAAAATGCCCTCCGTTTGGCTTAACGGGTCAAAATTGTCTGTACCGATTGAAAAAAATTTCTAAATATTTTCTTGGCATTCTAATGCCATAGGAACCTCAATGACCCTTCTCTAGAGTCCCAGAAATTATTTTATGAATTTTTCCCCCGGGTCTAGGGCTCCTAGTTGCGAGAACCGCAACTTCCCTCTAGGTTACCCATCGCTTGGGCACCGGCTCATTTAACTTGGTTGTAATTTATTTCTAAAATTTTTCCTAAATTTTTCTTATTAATATTTGAGTTAATTATGGTTCCTGACTTTAGTTTAAATATTTTTCCGGACGTTCTAGCTGTCCAGACCGACACCGGTCACTGGAACAGTAGAATGTACGGAGTTGCTACCGGGAGGGTGTTACATTCCACCTTCCTTTCCCACTCTAAGTATAGATCAGGGTCAGCTTTGCCTTGGAATGGTGGCATCTTTATTTTTATGCCATGTGTTAGTAGTATGCCCTAGAGCATATCATTTAGTATGTATCTTGTACATGTTTTTTATTAATAAAAGACATTTCCACTTTTCCGTTTACATAAGATATTTATGTGTAATAGAAAAGGTCCATTGATATTTTGTTAGAAATTCTATTCTTAAGTTGTTAAGAATATGAATGACAGTATTTCTAGTACAAAGTATCATAAATAGGTTCACAATCGAGGATACTTCATAATGAGGACATGACTTGTCCAGAAAGATTGTATTCATGTTTGTTCCCAAGTTATTTATATGAGATATAAATAAGATGGAATGGTGAGTCTCATGCCATATGACAAACATGATAGGCACTTATAAAAGATAAGTAGGCCGAACCAGTGACACTTATGATAAGCACATGGAGTTTACTCTTATCAATGTTTTATCATAAATCATATCAGTGCATATAATCTTTAGACCTGAGATAGCACAGTTATCTTGTATATAAGTAGTTTGAGTTTGATACTGCTTTCATACTTATACTGTGTATGGGTATATGGGCATGTGTTGGCTCCTACTAGTTATATATGGAGGTAGGTGTTAATCAAGATGGAATCTGTTCCTCTAAGTAAATAGAGATAAAATCCTATGTTCATTTAATTATTCTTGATGTTTCAAGTTCCTGGCCAGGATAGATAGATTTATTCAGAAAAGAGTTTCTGATGAGAAAATCTTTTTAATCAAGAACTAGAATTAAAAGAGAACATAATATTCATAGCAAATGGAGTTTGACATAAACCATGACTCCAGCTTGAGTTGGAATTTTGTAACAGAGAGATTCTAGTGCATGGTAACATATGATTATAGGTTCATTTAAGGTAAACCTTATTACTAATTGGGTGGCCATAGCATGCTATGCTAGGTGTTAACCATGGTCTATGAGGTATATAAAATGATTTAGAGAAATCATTTATGGTAAGAAAGAGTTCTGATGATATTAAGAGTTGATATCATATCTCATTGCCAATTAGTGATGAGCCTAGTAAGTCACACAGATACACAAGTTATCACCTAATTAAATATGATTTAATTAATTAATTAAAGAGTGTAATTGATTAATTAAATAGGTTTGGTTTGCAATTAGATTGCAAAGTCCCTAGCATGACTTGAAACCAAATCTAGATTATTTGATGTATAGTATAAGTTAAATTTATATTTAAAGTGTTTAAATATGAATTTAATTAATGAGAAATTAATTAATAGAGATTAATTAATTAATTTATATTTGATATAAATTGATTAAAAGAAGAGAAATAATTATTTTGGGTTAAGAACTCAAAATTAAGACACAGGGACATTTTGGTCATTTCACAGGGTGACATGTGGCACCATGAGATGGTGACACATGGCATTACACATAAGCTTGCCAAATATTTTTTAATCATATAAGATGATTAAAATTAAGATTAAATATAGGTTTGATACTTGGCATAATGTGATTGGGTCAATTAAACCTAGAACCAATCAAAGGGTGACATGTGGCAAGGGTTTAAGTAGTGATCTAGCTATATAAGTGTTGTTATGAAAAAATAAAACATACAAGCTGCTGCTCCCAAAGGTGCCACCACCCCTTGGCTGCCTCTTCCTTCTTTTCTTCTTCATCTCTCATTCATTCCAAGAGATTAGCAAACAATCTCTTGAATTAAAAATACTAGAAATCGTTTCTAGTGTCCTGTTTACATCTTTAATCTCTTAAAAGGCAAAACTTGATTTTCTAATTAATAGAAAAAGCTTTAAAAGCTATTCAAGGGCTGCCATAGGTGTTCTTGGTGTGGAAAAGCTAGAGGGACAACATCTGGTGTCCTGAAGACACATCTCAAAGGCGCAAATACACTGCAGTGCATCAAGAGGTTAGTGTGTTTATTCTTGATTTAATCTAGGGTTCTAAAATTAATCTGATTAATTTTAAAATATTAAATGGAAAATACAGATCCAAAAACATATTAAAAGAGTTTTAATATGTTGTTTATCATTGAAATCAAATAGATAAAAATAAATCTTGCATGATGCATGTGACCCTAGGTGAAAATTTTTGAATTCAATGGTATAAACTTGTGTTTTTCACGCTTCTGCTCCTTCAATTGGTATTAGAGCCACTATATTTTCCATTTAGATTGTTGATTATATGATTTAATTGTGTGTTTTGATCATGAGATGATTTATCCATTGCTGGTTGCAATGGATGTGTGGCGGCATGCAAGAGAACAACTAATGGTGCGCAAGGTTGTGGCTCCATGGGTGGCTCAAGGTTTGGCTTTTTAATTTGCAATTTTCGTATGATCTAAAAGCTCATCCTATGTGTAATTAAATTTTTTAATTAGAATTTTAATCACACAATTAAATTTTGATTCAAATTAGAATTTTAAAAATTGTTTGAATGTGATTCAAATCTAAATATTTAAAGTTGTTTGAATCATATTTAAATCTGATTTTTTAAAGTTGTTTGAATAATATTCAGATCTGAATTTTTAAAAAATTGTTTGAATGTGATTCAAATCTGATTTTTTAAAATTGTTTGAATGTGATCCAAATCTGAATTTTTAAGGTTGTTTGAATGTGATTCAAATCTGAATTTTTAAATTTGTTTGAATGAGATTCAAATCTGAATTTTTAAATTTATTTGAATCATATTCAAATCTGGATTTTTAAGTTGAATATGAGATATTCAATTTAATTTAAGTATGTATGTTTTATTTAATTGTTAAATAGTGATATGCATGATGAATGATCATGGACTATAAAAGACCAATGTGATTGGATTTATTTCTTTTATGTTTCTTTGGGATTGTAAATTAATTAATTTATTTTAATTTATTTTGGACATGTATTATTAAGTTTGTAATAATTTTTGAGTTGTAATTTCATTTATTTAAGTTCTTGTAAATTCGCCTTGGTATGCCAAGGATTACTATGTAATATTGGATTGTAAGTGTAACACCCTCCCTGTAGCAACTCCGTACATTCTACTGTTCCGGTGACCAGTGTCAGTCCGGACAGCTAGAACGTCCGAAAAAATATTTAAACTAAAGTGAGGAACTATAATTAACTTAAATATTAATAAGAAAAATTTAGAAAAAATTTTAAAAATAAAATACAACCAAGTTAAATGAGCTGGTGCCCTAGCGATGGGTAACCTAGTGGGAAGTTGCGGTTCTCGCAACTAGGAGCCCTAGACTCGGGAAAAAATTCATAAAATAATTTTTGGGACTCCAGAGAAGGGTCATTGAGGTTCCTATGGCATTAGAATGCCAAGAAAATATTTAGAAAATTTTTTCAATCGGTACAAACAATTTTAGTCTGTTAAGCCAAACGGAGGACATTTTGGTCATTTCGCCTACAGAGATGATTTTTGGCCGACTTGTCCAGTTAAGTAAATAATTATTATGACATAAAATGTGAATAAATATTGCTAAAAATTGAATTGAAAATGAGTAGTAAAGAAAAAAAAAATGAATTAAAATGACAATTTTGACCTCATGCTTATGTCACTAAGCACTCTCACCCAATCACATTGTGACACATGTCCATAAACCACTTAAAATGAGTCAAATGGGCAGAAAATTGAAATGAAAAACTGAATTCTTCTTCCTCATTTCCCGTCCACCATAGCCAAGAAGCTTTCTCTCCATTTTCTCTTTTAAAGGTTTTATCTTTCCTTCACTAAAAATTATACCCACACCAAGGAGAAGTGTTTGGCAGCCAAGAAAGAGTAAGAAAGTAAAGAAAAATTAAAGTTTTGGTTGGCTTGGATTTGAGCTAAAAGAGGTTAGTGCTAATTCCTTCTAGAAATTTTATGTATATCATATGTGGAGTAGGAATTAAGTGTGAAAATTAAGTGAAATTAAACAAAAGTTGCATGATGAATTTTTACCATTTTTGGCAGCCATGGACTTATGAGAGATTTGATGATTTTTTTTTGAGATTAAAAGAGTATATAAGCTATCCTTTGATATGAAATTAACACTTAGCACCTTATATTGTAAGTTAAATGAAGAATAGAGGAATTGAGAATTTAGGGTTTTGACCAAATTGAGGTTTTAATCCTATAATGGTGTAGGAACATTTTAATGGTCAATTAGTGACCATTTGGGTTTTGGTAAACAAGAAATGAAGTGTGTTTAGTGATGGGATTTAGGTTTAGTGTGGCTGCCCTAGGTGACCTGCAGAATTGGACATGAGTCCAGCAGGTTTGGGCAGCCACAACTTGAATTGTAGAGGTTCAATTGGTGTTTGGCCAATTGGATATGAAACTAGACACATAATGGCACAACTTTGGTGAAGAAACCATACCCATAAGACCAAATCAAGTGGACCAAAAGCTTGCCCCAATCCGGGTGACCTGCAGTCTATTTTTGCAGAATGACCAAATGAATAGTGTTTGGTCATTTGGCCATAACTCAGTGTAGAATGGTCCAATTGACCTGTAATTTTACCATCAACAACCTGAGATATAGACCAACTACTTTTGTGAAGAAACCTAACCCAAATTATGACCAGAACCTATCCAACAAGTGAGTTGAAGTTACTGTTCATTGCACTATAGATATGGTCAGTCTAGAAAATTTCAATCCGGCCAGTTGTGGTTTTTGGACTATAACTTGAGCTAAAAAACTCCAAATGGAGTGATTCAAAAAAGGAAATTCAACTAGACAAAATAAGAAACAACTTTCATGTTGATCATTTTGCCAAATTCCCACTGTAAAAATGACCAATGGAACAGTAAAGATAAGGTATGAAAACTAAAAATTCTGCTCAATTAACTTTAAGCTTGGAAATGGTATTGGCAACCAATACCAACAAATTTTGAATGCAAAATGTGGTATGTTGATGATATTAAAACCAATGTACCTATTTCCTATGCAAAAGTCAACATTTTTATTGACCAATGAATAGAATAGTAACACTAAAACTTAAATTCCAAAAATTATGAAACTTAAAAATATGAAATGCCCCTAGTATACCTAACAAGATTGGTTTGGATAGCTTGGCATGCCAATAGGGTTTAGTTAGCAGTACTGCACATGGCATTATGCCATTCTGTGATTTCATGGCTTTTAGCCATTCTGACATTGTGTTGAGACTTGGCCTTGTGCCTAATGTTATTACTGACTTATTAGGCTCATTGCACACCGGGAGATACATATGTGACCGATGGTGTGACGGCCCGAGGTACTTGATACCCAGTGCCAGTTTACCCGTTTATCCAGTCCAGTCGTCCAGTATAGGTTACTTGGGCAATCAAAAATGAAAGTGGATAAATTTAATGAAATAATGAATATAACCAGTACAAAATAAGTACGACTATAAATACTCATCGAAAATTTATTTGCAATGAGACATCAATACATTCACTGCATATTTATTTTCTGTTATTTCTTTTTATTTTATTATTAGCACCACTAAGCATTATTGTTTAGTGCGTTGCTTTTGCCACGCGTAGGTTCTGGAGATACTGACCAAGAGCCCAGTAGACCACAGACTGGGTGAGACCTCCTGCAGCTCTGCATAGTGTCCGTGTCACCTCACCATCTTCAGTGCATTGGTAGGACACTAGGTTTCATTTTGGTATTTTGTAACTAACTTTTATTTTCTCTTGTGTAATTGAGACTTATGTAATGTATTTTGATGTTAATGTAAATAGTGAAAATTGTGTTTATGAATGGAAAATTGATTATTTATTTATTGCTTATATATGAATACCATGAGAAATGAATAATTGAGAAATGGAAATGTTGATGAAAAATATTTAGATTTTGATGATTATTGGAGTTTGTGAATGATTGGAAATGATTATTGGAAGTGTTTTTCACAAGTTCCGAAGAACTGTTTTCTCCATTTTTAGCCGGTACTCTGCCGGATTTTCTATAAAATTTTCGGAACCTCAAATAAATTATAATTTCAATAAATGACTTAAATGAATTATATTTCACAAATTATATTCAAAACTATGATAAAAATAAATTAAGGACGAATAAAAATGATTGAGATAAAATAGAGTGTTCCGGTACACTATGTGACATATCTTACTCGGATATACTGTAGACGGGTAAGGGGTGTCACAGTAAGAAGTTCAAGGAGGTCAAGAGCATTGGTGGGACCAGTGGGAGGAATTCAAGATCAAGTGTTGATTATGTACTCCTTCAGCAACTCTTGTAAAATGAATGAATGAAATGCACCTAGGAATTCCCTGATTCAATTCTTGGTGGCTCAGAATTGAATCCCTTAGAAAGTCCATGATCATACCATATTTACTGCTTATCCATGAATGCATGAGATGTATGGGAATGTATGCAATTATATGATATATGCATGCTAAATGGATAATGTGCAAAGTGAGACCTTAATAGTAATTAGGATGACCATAAAATCTTCCAAATAAATGATTAAGTTGGAAATGCTATAATTAAAGTAATTATAACATGGGCCCTCCATTGGGGCAATTATTTTAAGAAATTTTAAATAGTTGCATAAGATGCAATTAATTTAAGAGATTTTCTTAAGAATAATTGTTAAGCATGAGATGTTGTAAATATGTAAATGGCTTGGTGGCCAATATTAGATGTACCTGAGGACATTAAAATTATTTGCATAATTACTGGCTTAATGGGATCAACTTAACTAATGCAAGATAAGTCAATAATGGATGTACCTGAGATTTTGAGCGTTAGGGGCTAGGTAAAGGATTGAACCTCACATGAGATGTGATGGGCAAGGAGTTGCTCACTTATAGTTTATTGTAATTCCAATAACGGATGTACCTGAGGATGATCAATAGAATTATAAGAATTCAATCACCCATTAGAAATCCATCCAACTAGGATTTTCGTTTTCTACTTTGAAAGTGTAGGATTCGCTAAGTTAATGGGAAAACCAATTTGATTAAAAGACCATAATCATTTTGGTTATTTACATGATACATTTACTAATTAATCTAGTTATTTTCTGCAGTTAATTTTCTGATAATAATGAGCACAGAACAACCACCACCATCCAATATCCTTGCAAGCATACTTGATCGCAATAGGTTGACAGGACCTAATCTCTCTGATTGGCTAAGAAATTTGAAACTTGTCCTGAACTTTGAACATATAGGATATGTTCTAGACTCAAATGTTCTTGGTCCCTTACCTCCAGAGGCCACTCAAGAGGAACATGAAACTTTGGACAAGTGGAAGGAGCATGATATGAGAGCTAAGTGTTACATGCTTGCTTCTATGAGTAATGAGTTACAGAAGCAACATGAGAACATGCAGAGTGCAAGTGAGATCCTCCTTCACCTACACGAGTTATATGGTAAGCACAGTAGGAATGCTAGGTATGAGATATCTAGGCAGCTGTTCCGCATGAGGATGTATGAGGGACAGAATGTTGGGGATCATGTCCACAAGATGATTCGGTTGATTGAGCAGTTGGAACATCTTGACTTCAACATGGATTTCCAACTACAAACGGATTTGATCCTTCAGTCCCTTCCTGAGTCTTTTGGGAATTTTGTGACAAATTTCCATATGACTAAACAGGAATGCACATTAGCTGGTTTACTCAACATGCTGGTTATTACCCAAAAGAATATGCCGGGCAATAAAGGAAAAGAGGTAGCTTTGATTGCATCTTCTTCTGCTGGAAAGTCTAACAAGAAAAAGGGCAATAAGAAAAAGAAACCTCAGATTCCTGGTCCTTCCAAGAAAATAGCTAAACAAAAAGGGAAGACTAAAGCTGATGGAGGCAAAGGAAAGTGTTTCCACTGCCAGAAGGATGGGCACTAGAAAAGGAACTGGCCAGAGTATCTTGCTTCTCTGAAGGACAAAAAGGATAAACCTTCGAAAGGTATGTTCATATCTTGTTATTTAGATTCTGATGATACTCATAGTTCATCTACAGCTTGGATTTTAGATACTGGTGCCAGTTCTCACATTTCTAATGATATGCAGGAACTAGTAAATAGTAGCAGCTTGCGTTCTCAAGATGTTAGAGTCCGGATTGGCAATGGTTCAACTGTTGAAGCTTTTGCCATAGGATCTAAATCTTTTTACATGTTTGGACATGTTTTGTGTTTGGATAATATTTTATATGTACCTGATGCTTTTAAGAACATCATTTCTATATCTAGTTTGACTAGAAATGGCTATGAATTTCAATTCACATATGATGTTTGCAATATTTATTTTAGAAATAAATATATTGGTTCGGATTATATGAATGAAGGTCTTTATTATTTAGATAATAATGACAAACACAAAATGAATGCAAGTGATCTAAAAGAATGCAATGCCATGATGAAAATCAACTCAAGTTCAAAATATATTTGACACTTAAGATTAGGTCATATTACAGAAGATAGGATTGCAAAATTGGAGAAAATGAAAATTTTATCCTCATTGGGCTCTGAGCCTACTCCAACTTGTGAATCTTACCTTCAGGGAAAAATGACTAGATCACCCTTTGTTAGATAAGGACTAAGAGTTGAAAATATTTTGGAACTAATACATAGTGATGTATGTGATCCATTTAAGGAAATGGTTAAAGGCGATTTTCATTACTTTATTACCTTTACTGATGATAAATCAAGGTTTGGGTATTTGTATTTGATGAAATACAAACATGAATCCTTTGAAAAGTTCAAAGAATTTAAATCTGAAGTAGAAAATCAAACAGGAAAGAGTATTAAAGCTCTTCGATCAGATCGTGGAGGAGAATATTTGAGTACTGAATTTGATGAATACTTGAGAGAGCATAACATTGTTTCCCAGCTGACTCCTCCAGGAACACCACAGTTGAATGGTGTATTTAAAAGAAGAAATCATACCCTATTGGATATGGTACGTAGTATGATGAGCTATACTGATATGCCAATCTCCTTTGGGGATTTGCATTAGAATCAACTTTGTATATTCTGAATAGTATTCCATCAAAATCAGTTTCTTCCACACCTTATGATATATGGTGTGGAAGAAAACCAAGTCTTAAGCATGTTAAGATTTGGGGTTGTCCAGCTTATATTAAAAAGCTGAACACTGATAAATTGGAAACCAGATTAGAAAAGGGTCAATTTGTTGGATATCCAAAAGATAGTTTTGGATATTATTTGCCTACATCACAAAAGGTTGTGGTGAGTAGAGATGCCACATTTCTTGAACAACAGTTTGTTCAATAAGGAGGCAAAGGAAGGCAAATAGAGTTGGAATTAGAGAATTCTGACCAACCAACAGATCAGATGGATATAGATCCATCTAGTCAACCCACACCCTTTGATGAAACATCTACAGCTGTTCCTCATAGAACAACCAGGGTATCTCACCCACCAGTGAGATATGGTTTCCTTCATGAAGAAGAACAAGAGTTATTTACTCATGAAGAAGTAAATCATGGAGATGATCCACTTACCTATGAAGAAGCTATATCAGATATAGACTCTTCAAAATGGATTGATGCTATGAAATCTGAAATTGATTCCATGTATAAGAATCAAGTTTGGGATCTTGTTGACCCACCTGAAGGTATTGTACCTATAGGGAACAAATGGATTTTCAAGAAGAAAATTGGTTTTGATTTAAAGGTAGAGACCTATAAGGCAAGGCTAGTAGCGAAAGGGTTTCGCCAAAGGTAAGGAATCGACTATGAGGAGACTTTCTCGCCTGTTACCATGCTTAAATCAATTAGGATTCTATTAGAAATAGCTGCATACTATGATTATGAGATTTGGCAGATGGATGTCAAAACAGCTTTTCTCAATAGATACATTGAAGAAAACATTTTCATGGAACAACCTAGGGGTTTTGAATCCCAAGATGGTTCCAAGGTATGCAAGCTAAAGCGATCCATTTATGAGTTGAAGCAAGCTTCGAGGGGTTAGAACATCCGTTTTGATGAAGCCATTAAATCCTTTGGTTTTATAAAAAATGAGGATGAGCCATGTGTATATAAGAAGGTTAGTGACAGTGATATCACTTTCCTTGTCTTATATGTGGATGACATACTGTTGATGGGTAATAACACAGGTATGTTGACAACTGTAAAGGTATGGTTGTCAAATACATTCTCCATGAAAGACTTAGGGGAGGCAACCTATATTCTTGGGATTCGCATCTATAGAGATAGATCGAAAAGAATAATTGGTTTATCGCAAAGTCTATACATGGAAAAGTTGTTAAAGAGGTTTAACATGCTTGATTCCAAGAGAGGATTGTTACAGTGAGACATGGTATCCACCTTTCTAAAGAGATTTCTCCAAAGACACCTAAAGAAAGAGATAAGATGGCCAGGATTCCATATGCTTCGGCTATTGGAAGCTTAATGTATGCAATGTTGTATACTAGGCCGGATATCGCATATGCTGTTAGTTTGACTAGCAGGTATCAATCCAATCCAGGTTTGGAACATTGGATAGTTGTCAAGAATATCCTTAAGTACTTGAAAAGAACTAAGGATTTATTCTTGATCAATAGAGGTGGAGACTTGCAATTAGATGGTTATACTGATTCTGATTTCCAATCAGATATCATTGATAGAAAGTCTACCTCTGGATATGTGTTCATTTGTAATGGAGGTGCAGTCAGTTGGAAGAGTTCCAAATAGAGCATGACTGCAGATTCCACTACAGAGGCTGAGTATATTGCTGCATCAGATGTTGCAAAAGAAGCTGTTTGGATAGAGAAGTTCGTGACAGAACTTGCAGTAGTTCCTTCCATTGAGTCAGCAGTTCCACTACGCTGTGACAACAATGGAGCAGTTATACAGGCTAAGGAACCAAGGTCTCACCAGAAATCCAAACACATAGAAAGGCACTACCATATTATCAGAGAAATAGTTGGGTGAGGCAATGTAACTATGTAGAAAATAGCATCAGCTGAAAATTCAGCTGATCCATTCACTAAGCCTATGTCACAGACTCAGCTAGACCGACATCTTGAGAAGATGGGTCTAAGATATTGTAATGAATGGCTCTAGTGCTAGTGGGAGATTGTTAGTAGTATGCCCTAGAACATATCATTTAGTATGTATCTTGTACATGTTTTTTATTAATAAAAGGCATTTTCACTTTTCCGTTTACATAAGATATTTATGTGTAATAGAAAAAGTCCATTGATATTTTGTTAGAAATTCTAATCTTAAGTTGTTAAGAATATGAGTGACAGTATTTCTTGTACAAAGTAACATAAATAGGTTCACAATCGAGGATACTTCATAATAAGGACATGACTTATCCAGAAAGATTGTATTCATGTTTGTTCCCAAGTTATTTATATGAGATATAAATAAGATGGAATTGTGAGTCTCATGCCATATGACAAACATGATAGGAACTTATAAAAGATAAGTAGGCCGAACCAGTGACGCTTATGACAAGCACATGGAGTTTACTCTTGTCAATGTTTTGTCATAAATCATATCAGTGCATATAATCTTTAGACCTGAGATAACACAGTTATCTAGTATATAGGTAGTTTGAGTTTGATACTTCTTTCATACTTGTACTGTGTATGGGTATATGGGCATGTGTTGGCTCCTACTAGTTATATATGGAGGTAGGTGTTAATCAAGATGGAATCTGTTCCTCTAAGTAAATAGAGATAAAATCCTATGTTCATTTAATTGTTCTTGATGTTTCAAGTTCCTGGCCAGGACAGATAGATTTATTCAGAAAAAAGTTTCTGATGAGAAAATCTTTTTAATCAAAAACTGGAATTAAAAGAGAACATAATATTCATAACAAATAGAGTTTGACATAAACCATGACTCCAGCTTGAGTTGGGATTTTGTAACAGAGAGATTCTAGTGCATGGTAACATATAATTACAGGTTCATTTAAGATAAACCTTATTACTAATTGGGTGGCCATGGCATGCTATGCTAAGTGTTAACCATGGTCTATGAGGTGCATAAAATGATTTAGAGAAATCATTTATGGTAAGAAAGAGTTCTGATGATATTAAGAGTTGATATCATATCTCATTGCCAATTAGTGATGAGCCTAGTAAGTCACACAGATACATAAGTTATCACCTAATTAAATATGATTTAATTAATTAATTAAAGAGTTTAATTGATTAATTAAATAGGTTTGGTTTGCAATTAGATTACAAAGTCCCTAGCATGACTTGAAACCAAATCTAGATTATTGGATGTATAGTATAAGTTAAATTTATATTTAAAGTGTTTAAATATGAATTTAATTAATGAGAAATTAATTAATAGAGAGATTAATTAATTAATTTATATTTGATATAAATTGATTAGAAGAAGAGAAATAATTATTTTGGGTTAAGAACTCAAAATTAAGACACGGGCATTTTGGTCATTTCACAGGGTGACATGTGGCACCATGAGATGGTGACACATGGCATTTGTAACACCTATTTAAACTAAGGTAAAGAACCATAATTAACTCAAATATTATTGAGAAAAATTTAGGAAAAATTTTAGAAATAAAATACAACCAAGTCGAATAAAAATTATAAAATAATTTTGGGACTCAGAGAAGGGTCATTGAGGTTCCTATGGCATTAGAATGCCAAGAAAATATTTAGAAAAATTTTTCAATAATTTTGCATTTTGGTCATTGAGGTGATTTTTGGCCGACTTGTCCAGTTAAGTAAATAATTAATATGACATAAAATATGAATAAACATTACTAGAAATTAAATTGAAATTGAGTAGTGAAGAAAAGAAAAGAAAAATCAAAGAAAAGCTCATTTATGACATCTTGATGATGTCATTTATAAATTATGACCAATCACAATTAAGCCATCATTTGACTAACTAATAAAGAGGCTAAATGAAGACCAAATAACCAAAAATTACAACAGCCATTCTTCTTCTTCTTCACCAAAACGTGACTTCTCCCCATCTCCCTCCATTGATGCACTCACCCAAGCTCCAAAACCTAGCCAATTACACTATAAAACCCCTATATGCCTTCATAAAACTTGGTCCTCACACCTAGAGCAAGCTTTGGACAGAAAAAAGAAAGGAAGAAAGTGAAGTTTTGAAGTCTTAGAAGTGGCTCCATTCAAGGTTAGTGCACATATGTATTTAAAACACATTAATTCTATGTTAGGGATGTGTAATAGGTAAGAAATTGTAGAATAAATGAACCAAACCCATGTGTATGAATGCCATGAATTTTTGCAGCCATATTGAAGGAATAGAAATGAGGGTTTTGTTGGACTTAGAGTGGATTAGAAATGATGTTTAAGATACATATACACAAGGATAATAAATTGGTATGCTAACTAAGGCATCTTGTAGAAAACATATTTGGGGAGTGAAAATTGATTTGGCTTATGAAAAAGTTAGAGCACCTTTTACTGGTCAATTAGTGACCATTATAGGTAAGTTGACCATATTAGGGACTGAAAACTCGGAGTGCCAAGTGAAGTTGTACTGTGTTGGTCCAATTGGTGTTTGGCCAATTGAACATGAAACTAGGCTTATAATGGCACATTTTTTCTGAAGAACCATGCCCAAAAGACCAAAGCAAGAGGACCAAAACTTGAAATAACCAAATGAACAGTAACTGTTCATTTGGCCATAACTAACTGTAGATATGGTCAATTGACATGAAATTTTTACAGCAACAAGTTAAGACATAGAAAAACAACTTTTATGAAGAAACCTACCCCAAATTATGACCAGAACCTAATCAAATCATTGAGCAAAGTGAAGTTTACTGTACTGAGATTTCCATAATTTTCATTTGAGCAGCAATGTTTGGAGGACTATAACTCTCTCTAGAAAACTCAGATTTAGGCGATTCTTGAACCGATGGAAACCTAAGGCATAGTAGAACATTTCATATGAAGAAAGTTAGACCAAATTATGAACTTAACTTGATCAAATTACTGACCAAAGTTGGACCAAAACCAAAATCAAACTTATTTTGGCCATAACTTGAGCTACAAAACTCCAAATGGAGTGATTCAAAAAAGGAAATTCAACTAGACAAAATAAGGAACAACTTTCATGTTTACCATTTCCTCAAATTCCCACTGTAAAAATAACAAATGTAACAGTAAAGATGAAGCACCAAATCTGAAAATTTTGTTCAATTAGCATTAAGCTTAGAAATGGTAAATACCAACAAGTTTTAAATACAAAATGTGGTATGTTTGGAGTGTTAAAACCAATACACCTATTTTCTATCCAAAAGTCAACATTTTTGTTGACCAATGAGGTGAATAGTGACACCAAAACCAAAAATTGGCAATTTTGCCAAAATGACCTAAACTTTGAGAAAGTGACCAAAACCAACAAGTTTTGAATACAACATGTGGTATGTTGGGAGTACTAAAACCAATGTACCTATTGTTTATGCAAAAGTCAACATTTTAGTTGACTAATGAAATGAATAGTGACATAAAAACTTGAAATTCAAAAATGAGAAACTTAAAATGAAAATAATGTGATTGGTTTGGATAGTTTGGCATGCCAATAGGGTATTGTTTAAAGGAAAGGCTTTATGATTCATGGCTTTTATGCCCGTATTCATGGCTTTTATGCCGATTATGTGATATCATGGCTTTTTAGGTTACTTGGGCATGGAAAAGTATAAGATTGTTAAAGAAAATACGAAAATTAAATATCAGAATGATTATGATAGAATACAAAGAAACTCAAGATCATGAAGAAAATAATTAACAAAATGCATGAAGAAGTTAATATCATAAAACTAAACATTAAGTTGGTAATTATTTCTTATGAACACAATGGCTAAGAAATTATGATTTTTATTTGCATATTATATTTTCTTGTATTATTGGCAACACTAAGCTTTATGGTCACCTCACCATCCAGGTAGGACACTAGGTCCCATTTTGTATTTTGAGATTTTTGTAAATTTTGTAATTAAACTCTTATTTTATCATGTGTATTTGAAACAAATGTAATATAATTTTGTATTAATGTAAGTACTTGTAATTTGTGATTATAAATCACATGTGAGAATTTTTATGATTTGAGTCTAATGATGATGTGAAATGACAAATAGATAAATTGATGTGCTACAAAATGTGTATCTGTAATTTATATATGATTATCACATGTGATGAATGATTGAGAAAAGAATGGTTGAAAAATGTTGAGATTTTGATAAATGGAATTGAGATGATTGAATATGAATATAGAAAGTGTGATTTTCTTTAAAATTTAACCTCAAATAAATTACAATTTCAATAAATGAATTATATTTCACAAATTATTTTCAAAACTATGATAAAAATGAATTAAGATAAAATAGAGTGCACATTACACATAAGCTTGCATTTTTTAATCATGTAAGATGATTAAAATTAAGATTAAATATAGGTTTGATACTTGGCACAATGTGATTGGGTTAATTAAACCTAGAACCAATCAAAGGGTGACATGTGGCAAGGGTTTAAGTGGTGACCTAGCTATATAAGTGTTGTTATGAAAAAATAAAACATACAAGCTGCTGCTCCCAAAGGTGCCGCCACCCCTTGGCTACCTCTTCCTTCTTTTCTTCTTCATCTCTCATTCATTCCAAGAGATTAGCAAACAATCTCTTGAATTAAAAATACTAGAAATCGTTTCTAGTGTCCTGTTTACATCTTTAATCTCTTAAAAGGAATAACTTGATTTTCTAATTAATAGAAAAAGCTTTAAAAGCTGTTCAAGGGCTACCATAGGTGTTTTTGGTGTGGACAAGCTAGAGGGACAACATCTGGTGTCTTGAAGATGCATCTCAAAGGCGCAAATACACTGTAGTGCATCAAGAGGTTAGTGTGTTTATTCTTGATTTAATCTAGGGTTCTAAAATTAATCTGATTAATATTAAAATCTTAAATGGCAAATACAGATCCAAAAACATATTAAAAGTGTTTTAATATGTTGTTTATCATTGAAATCAAATAGATAAAAATAAATCTTGCATGATGCATGTGACCCTAGGTGAAAATTTTTGAATTCAATGGTATAAACTTGTGTTTTTCACGCTTCCGCTCCTTTACCATGAACATTTCCATCCACACGGTCCATCCCATGTCTCCCTCTTGGACCTTCCATCATAGGTCTCCTAAACCATCTACCTCCTCTACGTCCTTTTCCTCCTCTTTCTGTGAGTCCTCTATAACCATAGTCATCTTCATAAGCATAAGAGTTTCGTTCATCATCATAGTCATCATAATAATCATAGTCATCATCCCACTCACCACCAAAATTTGGCACATGTACCCTAGGTCTAGCTCCACCTTCATTCGATCTAGGATTTATATTTCTCCCATTGCTCCCATTACTCAAGTTTTGGTTGTAATAGCCCAGCCCACTAGTGATATTGTTCGCTCTGAGCCGAAGCCCTCACGGTTCTAAAACTCGTCAATAGGGGTTATGAACCACCAACTTATAAACTGAGCATCTCTCCCGTGTTTTGCCGATGTGGGATTTACCTAGGGTGTTACAATCCACCCCCCTTATGGGACTCAGCGTCCTCGCTGAGGTTTGCCCCACCATCGCTCAAGGTTGCACGCGGAGCGGCTCTGATACCACAAATGTAATGGCTCGGCCCACTAGTGATATTGTCCACTCTGGACCGAAGCCCTCATGGTTTTAAAACACGTCAATAGGGGTTACGAACCACCAACTTATAAACCCAGCATCTCTCTCGTGTTTTACCGATGTGGGATTTGCCTAGGGTGTTACATTAGTTCTCCCCATTAGGTTCAATCCTAATGCCATTGCCATTTCCACTTCTATTTCTTCCATTACGGTTGCCATTGCCTCCAACACTTCCATGATCATTTCCCCTAACACCATTATTTGGCCTATTGTTACTTTGGGTCCTTTCAACTCTTTCAAGTCTATCCAAAATGGTATTCAAGTTCATATTGATTCTTTCTATAGTTTGCCCTATTGCTTATCTATAAATAGCTTCCGGTATCTCACTTATTTCTTCACTAGTTTGTCTAACTTCTTTATTTGCTATGTTTTAAAA
Source organism: Hevea brasiliensis (assembly GCF_030052815.1). NCBI lineage: Eukaryota > Viridiplantae > Streptophyta > Magnoliopsida > Malpighiales > Euphorbiaceae > Hevea > Hevea brasiliensis. Next base: position 199,062 of record NW_026614918.1, on the reverse strand, counting down.
CCTGTAACAAAATTGGTTAGTTATAAAACCTCACCCCTTCCTTGCGTGTTTCACTCTAAATTAATGTCACTCAAGTGTTTCCCTCAAATATTAGGCTTTTAACCTCTTCTAGACTCACACACACTTGCTTTTTTCCACTCAAGCTCTTGATCACTAAGTTTTTATATGAACTATAATATCACTCTTTAGGCAGCCTCTCAATTAAGTTTTAAGGGCTATTCAAGGTGACAACAAGGAGCAAAACATGAGAAAAAAAATTTAATTGATGACTCTAGAAGCCAAAAAATGAAAGACTCCAAATAATAAAGCAAATATATCCAAATGATATAATCTTGCTAAACTAATTTTAAGACACTTCAATGACACTAAAAGAAGGTAAAAAAATGTGATTTGGGGTCCCAATTGTCTAGCTTTAGGAATGGACTAAAAATGGCCTATTGAGTGCAACCCTTGAATCACTAAGTAGATGGTAGAATCTATGCAACAGATTTGATATGCAGGCCTAATATAATGTCAATAACAGCCTTAAAAAATTTTAACAAGTTCTAGATTGGTTTGTTCAAGGGTGCTTCAAACCAAGCTCTAAAAATAACTAAATCAGAAAATTCATAACACTTGGCCAACTACATAAATTTTGTTCTTTCCTTTTTTTTTTCCTCTTTTTTTTTTTCTTTTTTTCCTTTCTTTTCTTTTATTTTTCCTGGCTGGTCGAAATCCCAAGGTTCAAATAGACAGATTTTTGTTCAAGTCAACAATAATGAAACTCAAGCACTCCAACACACATGCACTATCTTGTAAATACTTTCAACACTTTGACTATTCTTCCAACAACAAAAACACCCCAAATACACGTCAAATGTGGAAAAGAAGCAAAAAAAATTTTTGATTTCATAAGGAAAGGCTTACAACTGAAATGGAACCATAATGTAACAAAACTCAAACAATACAAAGGGAAAAAGACACAAACACATATGAGGGTTAGTAGTTCCTAGTGTTAACCTTACTACTAAGACTTATATGCAAGGAAAGTGTGAAGAACATAAGAAAAACACCAGGTTGAGGTAGCTACACCACACAATAGAAAAGTAGAAGAAGAGAACTCAACTCAAACATAAAGATATTATAAAGAAAACACAAGAAGAAAAGGATAGTAACTTGATTTGGAGAGGCTAAGCTTTGATATCAAGTGATACAAACTCCCTTGATAACTTTCAAGGGAACCGCCACTCTTGTTGTAGCAGCTATTGGACCGTCCCTCTAATCAAGCCTCAAGTGATCTTCCACTCTTTCCTAGCCCTTAACATCCAATGTGAAGAGAAACAGAAAATAAATGCAAGATGGTGTTCAATCCAAGAATAATTCTTTCAAGAAGAAATACCCTTGAATTTCAATTAAAACTTACATGATAACAAACCTTGTAAGAGTTGTAAATAAAGTTCATACAAGAACAAAGCTCCTTAGAGCATTTCAGCCATGGAAAGCTCTCTCTACCTCTCAATTACAATTTGAATTATGAAGTAAAAAAAAAAAATGAAACAAACACAACTTGCGACACCCCTTACCCGTCTACAGTGTAGCCGAGCAAGATATGCCACGCAGTGTATCGGAACACCCTATTTTAATTCAATCATCATTTTTTTCCCTAATTTATTGTTTTTTTTTTGTTTTTTTTTTCATAGTTATGAAGTAAAATTTATGAAATATAATTTATTTAAGTCATTTATTAAAATTATAATTTATTTGAGGTTCCGAAAATTTTATGGAAAATCCGGCAGAGTACCGGCTAAAAATGGAGAAAACAGTTCTTCAAAACCTGTGAAAAACACTTCCAAAATTTTCAACCAATCCCAAACTCCATTTCATCATCAAAATCTCAATATTTTTCAACAACATTTCCATTTCTCAATCATTCATTTCTCATGGTATTCATATACAAGCAATAAATAAATACTCAAATTTTCATTCATAAACATAATTTCTACTATTTACATTAACATCAAAATACATTACATAAGTCTCAATTACACATGAGAAAATAAAAGTTATTTACAAAATACCAAAATGAAACCTCGTGTCCTACCAATGCACTGAAGATGGTGAGGTGACACGGACACTATGCAGAGCTGCAGGAGGTCTCACCTAGTCTGTGGTCTACTGGGCTCTTGGTCAGTATCTCTAGAACCTACGCGTGGAAAAAGCAACGCGCTAAGCAATGATGCTTAGTCATACCAATAATAAAATAAAAAGAAATAACAGAAAATAAATATGCAGTGTATGTTCTGATGTCTTATGCAAACAAATTTTCGATCATTATTGGTAATCTTATTTATTTTGTACTTGTTCTATTCATTATTTCATTAAATTTGTTCACTTTCATTTTTTTTTTGGGTGCCCAAGTAACCTATACTAGATGACTGGTCTGGATAAACGGGTAAACTGGCACTGGGTATCAGGTACCTCGGGCCGTCACACCATCGGTCACATATGTATCTCCCGGTGTGCAACAGAACAGCTAATAAGCCGTAATAAAAATTAGGCACAAGGCCAACTATCAACATAATTTCAGAATGGCTAAAAGCCATAAAATCATAGAATGGCATAATGCCATGTGCAGTACTGCTAACTGAATCCTATTGGCATGCCAAGCTATCCAAACCAATCTTGTTAGGTATACTAGGGCATTTTACACTTTTAAGTTTCATAATTTTTGGAATTTAAGTTTTAGTGTTACTATTCTATTCATTGGTCAATAAAAATGTTGACTTTTGCATAGGCAATAGGTACATTGGTTTTAATATCATCAACATACCACATTTTGCATTCAAAATTTGTTGGTATTGGTTGCCAATACCATTTCTAAGCTTAATGTTAGTTGGGCAGAATTTTTAGTTTTTATGCCTTATTTTACTGTTCCATTGGTCAATTTTATAGTGGGAATTTGGCAAAATGATCAACATGAAAGTTGTTCCATCTTTTGTCTAGTTAAACTTCCTTTTTTGAATCACTCCATTTGGAGTTTTGTAGCTCAAGTTATGGTCCAAAAACCACAACTGGCCGGATTGAAATTTTTCTGGACTGACCATATCTACAGTGCAGTGAACAGTGACTTCAACTCACTTGTTGGATAGGTTCTGGTCATAATTTGGGTTAGGTTTCTTCATGAAAGTTGTTGGTCTATATCTCAGATTATTGTGGGTAAAATTTCAGGTCAATTGGACCATTCTACACTGAGTTATGGCCAAATGACCAAATACTGTTCATTTAGTCATTCTGCAGAAACAGACTGCAGGTCACCCGGATTGGGGCAAGCTTTTGGTCCACTTGGTTTGGTCTTATGGGCATGGTTTCTTCACCAAAGTTGTGCCATTATGTGTCTAGTTTCATGTCCAATTGGCCAAACACCAATTGAACCTCTACAATTCAAGTTATGGCTGCCCAAACCTACTGGACTCATGTCCAATTCTACAGGTCACCTAGGGCAGCCACACTAAACCTAAATCCCATCACTAAACACACTTCATTTCTTGTTTACCAATAACCAAATGGTTACTAATTAACCATTAAAACTCACTTTCATCATTACATGATCAAAGTCTCAATTTTATGCTCAAACCCTAACTTCAATTTCCAATTCATGGCATACACACACTAAACTCATACCAAATCACTTTATCCATCATCTATACTCATCAATAACATAATTAAGCCACTTAATTTCATCAAAAACCAACAATCCTTAAACTTTCTCATGGCTGCCAAATTTAGAGATTTCATTTACTTAAGTTTTTCTTTTATTTTCACACAATTTCTACTTGATTTAGCATGCTTACAAGATTAAAGAAAGAAAAAAAAAATTATTTAGGGCACTAACCTTGAATGGAGCAGAATTTTCTCTTGACCCAACTTAGATTTTTCCTTTACTTTCTTTAATTTTCTTGGCTGCCAAACACCTTCCCAAGAGGTAAGGATAATTTTTAATGAAGAGAACTTAAGGTTAAGTGGTGAGAATTCAAGGTTTGGAAGAGAGAAAATGAAAGGAATTTTAATGGAGGAAGAAAAGGTTCACGGCTGGAAATGGGAGGAAGAAGAAAGCTGGATTTTTCTTTCATTTTCTGCCCATTTTATTGATTTTAAATGGGTATGATAGGTCATTGGGGTTTTAATGACATCATAATGATGTCAAAATTCTCATTTATTCCATTTTTTTTCTTTTTCTTTTCTACTCATTTTCAATTCAATTTTTGGCAATATTTATTCATATTTTATGTTATAATAATTATTTACTTAACAGGACAAGTCGGCCAAAAATCATCTCTGAAGACGAAATGACCAAAATGCCCTCCGTTTGGCTTAACGGGTCAAAATTGTCTGTACCCATTGAAAAATTTTTCTAAATATTTTCTTGGCTTTCTAATGCCATAGGAACCTCAATGACCCTTCTCTGGAGTCCCAAAAATTATTTATGAATTTTTCCCCAGGTAAAGGGCTCCTAGTTGCGAGAACCGCAACTTCCCTCTAGGTTACCCATTGCTAGAGCACCGACTCATTTAACTTGGTTGTATTTTATTTCTAAAATTTTTTCTAAATTTTTCTTATTAATATTTGAGTTAATTATAGTTCCTCAATTTAGTTTAAATATTTTTCCGGACGTTCTAGCTGTCCGGACAGACACTGGTCACCGGAACAGTAGAATGTACGGAGTTACTACAGTGTTACACAACTATATCTACTGGGGTGGGTATTTGGCCAAGCTTCTCTAATGGCCAAAGGATAATTGCAAGCTTGGTTAATACCCCTCACTCTCCCTAAAATATGTATAAAATTCAAATATAAATAGAATGTTCTAATTTAGCAAGAGACAACTAAAAGATAAGCTGAAAAGAAGTGCTTTGTCTTGAAGCTGAAAGTAGAAATTTTGCTTTTCCTATAAATGGTTGAAGCATGGCTGGAACCCTTGGATAAAGTTATTGCTTCCAATCTTTGCAAAATGGACAAAAGCATCTTCAAAAGGTTGGTGGAGTTGGGCTGTCAATTATGCCGCCACCTAGGCACTCCACCTAGATGCCACATAGGATGCCATTTAGGATGGATTTACTGATGTGGCTGCCACATGTATATATGCCACTTTGGACGGATGCCACTTGGTCTCTTGGCTCCTCAAATATGCTAAGGAATGTGCAGCAAGGTTGGCTTTCCTCCTCTAAGTCCAGACCAAATGCTTACAAGAGGTTGGACTTAGTGATGTGCTCATGTACCAAGCCTTGAAGCTTCCTAGTCATTGCTCTAATTATTGGACCTTGATGTGCCATGATGACCGGATCCTCATCAAGTAGGCTTTTTTTATCAAAATTTTTGTTCTATTATATGGTGTTGGTCTTCCTGAACTTGTTAACCCTGGAACTGATTCCTTTCTTTATTTTATCATGGTTGTGCATGTAGTTAGGGGCACGTTTGGAAATTAGAATTAAGAACTTTGATGGGTTGGAATTAAATCAATTATAATCTGTTTATCAACAGTTAAAAAAGCTCATTTCAAACTTATTGTTAGAAAAAATTATTATTTAATCCATTTAACTTAATAAAATTAATTTATTTATTTTTTCATTTTAAAAAATATATTACTTAGTTTTTATAATTTTGTTTTATTTACTTTTTAGTTTTTTCATTAAATTTTTTATTAGTATCAATATATTAAAAAAAATTACTATTACGTGAATTAAATAATTTAAAATTTATTAAATAGTTAAATTTTTCCACTTATATAATTTGAAAAAATTTTAAATTAATATTTAAAATAATTAAAATAATTAAAAATAAATAAAATAAAAATATGAAAATTGATTAATATTATTAAATAATTAATTTTATTTAAATTGAGAGATTAAATAATAATTTTACCATCTCATTAAAACTATTGAATGTGACTTAACAATTGCTAAATGTCGCCTTTGAAACTGAAATGTTGTAGTCGTGGAGTAACAAGCCTCACAATATTTTTAGCCTCTAGAGCAACAGCACCCTTGGTTATAGATCTCATTCAGTATAAAAACTTGGCCTCACCTGAAAAAGATGTAACATAAACAACTTCAATGAACTTCAATGTTTGGATAGGCAGAAGGAGAAAAAAAAATAAAAAATAATTTAAAATATTCACTATTTTTTATAACAAAATATTAAAAAAGAAAAAAATTAGGGTTATTATGCTCTGGATATTGTCTCTTCAATTTGAAGAGAAAATAAGGAAACAGTGAGAAAAGTATTATAAATTATGAAATTATATTCATACCCTTTAATTTTTCATTTTTATTTCTTCAAGGTGTTTTCATTAAGATAAAATGAATCAATGAGAATTAAATGAGTAATATTATAACCGTCTATAATAATATAAGAGTTTTGAATTTGAATTTTAATTGAAATCAAATATATATATATATATATATAAAAGAAATTATGGCAAAATGATAAAATAAAATATTTTTTCTTTTGAATTTTTCTTTTCCTAAATAGTTCCCTTTCACTTGTTTTTATTTTCCAAACTTGGATAAAAAGAAACAAAAACTAATGATTGAAAAAACAATATTAATAATATCTCATTACGGAAAAAACTGGGCATTGAACTAAACTATTTGTTTTGCTTGAATTAGCCAAACACGTCGATCGTTTTCCTATACCATATATTATATAATTAGCACCAGTGATATTTTGGTCTCTTTCAACTCCTATGTTATCAATTTCAATTTCAGCTGGGTTTTCATCACTAGTTTATTTATTTTAAATTTTTTAAGCAATTTTTAATTTTTTTATTAATTTAATTTTTAATCTGTTACTATTTCAATAAATAAAAGAAAATTTGCAAAAATGGACATAATGATAATTGCATGGACATTAGACCTGGGAGCTCAGAATTCAACTCTCCTCTCCCCTCCTCCCCCCCACCCCTCTCTCTCTCTCTATATATATAAAAGAATAGAAAAAGAAGTTAGTGGCAGGAGAGTAATGAGATTATATTGCGGCGTAAAAGAGATGGTGGTGGTGGGAGAGTCAATGGGATTTGTGTTGTAGCATAAAAGAGGTGATTTACTTTTTTTTTTAATTTTCTACTAATTTATTTTTTTTTTCAAAATGTGGTGGAGGATTAGATTAGTGGTAGGCTTTTTTCTTTTTTTATTAAAATTTTTGTTATTATGGTGTGGATCTTCCATCTGGTGTACCATGTTAATCCAGAAACTAATTTAGGCCCTTTTATATATTTTTTATGGTTTTGCTTGTAGTTTAGGGCATGTTTGGAAATTTATATTAGATAAAAGGTTTATTTTGACTCTTAAAATTATGCCAAATAATCATATAAAATCTTTAAAGTGCTTCGGTCCAATTAAGCATTTCAACTTTTAAAAATGATTAAATAAATTTTTCAAATTTTTAAAAATAGATGAAATAAATCTTTGAAGAAAAATAAGCTCTTTAACTTTTAAAAATAAATAAAAAAGACTGAACAATAATTTATTTCTAATGTAAATCTAACCAAGGATATGCATGAAAATTTATTAGTGCAACGGGTCCTCATTAGCAATCTTACATATTTGATTTACAACATCTGATAGATATTTGCAGCATATTGAAGCAAATTGGTAAGTTATTTTTTACCAAAGAGTTCAAAAATCGTTTTTATAGATATTATGATGAGCATGATAAACCCCTAGAGAGGATTCCTGAATCATTCAGTAAAGAAAAATTTATCAATCTACTCTAGGATGTATCAGATACTTATCAAGATGTTCGAAATAAGATATGCAAGCTTACTGATAAGAACTCATAAATAGCCTTGGATGGATTTATATTAGAAGTAAATTATAGTTTAGTCCTTTTTTTTATCTATTTTTAAAAGTTAAAGGCTTATTGGTACCAAAAATAGTAAAATGACTTATTTGATATATTTTTAAAATTTGAAGGACTTATTTGATATTTTTTAAAATTTCAAGGGTTTGTTTGGACTTCAAAATACTTTAGAGACTTATATGACTATTAGCCCATACTTTAAGGACCAAAATAGGTCTTTTGCCTTAAAATTGAGAACTTTAATTTCATGGGGTTGGAATCGCATTAAATATAATCCGATTATCAATAACCAAAAATAAAAAAAAAACTAATTCCAAATTTATTGCAAAATGTTTGGCAACAAATTTTAAAGTAGCATTTAATATTTTGATCTAGTCAAAATACTTCATCTCTAATTTATACTATTCATGACATGGTGTTTATGTTAGTGTTTACAAGAGGTTGAAAGAGTATTTTTACTAGGATAAAAAAAAAGATGCCATTATTTTTACATTTAACAACTAATACAATGCCTATTTTTACCGAATACTTTTATTTTAAATCACATATAAATATCTAATCATTAACAGTTAATATCTAATCACTATATAAAGGGGACTACCATGTACACACATCTTTATCTTTCTCATTCATTCATTGATCTTCTAGCTCCCATCACTATTGTAAGCATCGTCACTCACCCCAACAGCACCAACTCTTTTTGTTCCACTTGCCCCTGGCACATCATATCTTCTAGATCTACTCACCTGCCTAGCGGCAACAATCATAGCAGGTGCAGAAGTCACAACATCTCCACTCTCCTGATGAAGGGATAGATCTAGAGAGGAGAATGAGTCTTCATAACTTATGCACTTGTTGGGTTTCCTAAAAGTCTTGAGGACAGGCCATCGTCCAAAGGGAAAGAGTGAGTTTGTAACACCTCTATATTCGGCAGTGCGTTCTACTATTCTAGTGATCGGTGTTTGTCCGGACAGCTAGAATACTTAGAACTATATGTAAATGTTTGTGAGGAGATATAAGATAATGAAATACAATATAGAAAAATACAAGAAAAACAAAAGAAAAATAAGAGCAATGAAATGTAATTTGATTAAATGAGCTAAAAACCCTAGCGATGGGTGACCGCACCGGGAAGTTGCGGCGAGGATTGTTGACTAGCCCTGGACTGCGGGGAACCCTGGGAAATATTTTGGAACTTAAATAAACATCTATTGAGGTATAATTGACTTAGAAAATGTCAATGAAAATTGAATTAATTAATATAAAGAAAAATAAAAAATCGAGAAATTGACACAAATCGGTGTTACCGAAAAATCGAGAATACAACCCGAATAGGGGCATTTTAGTCAATTGACACCCCGAACTGACTTTTGACCTAAGTGTCCATGGAAAATAAGTAGTTTTGAATTTTGAAAATTCCATGAAAAATGAAATTTCATGTGTTGTATAAATAAAGAAAATTGTGGGGTATAATGTTGAATAATTAAAAGTTTAACATTAACTTAATTTTTTAATTGTGTTAGGGGACCACTAAGCACTATATAAAGCATTAGAAACCAGAAATCTTCCATTAATATTCTGCACTTCATATTCTCCACTTAACCTTCACAATTGCCGAATTCATTTCTCCCTAAAGTCCACCATTGCCGTCCACACACCAAGCTCACTTCTCTCCATGATCAAGCTCCAATCTTGCAAGTGTCTTCACAAATTCTTGTCTATACATCTTAGGCAGCATATTGGGAGCAAAAAGGGAAGCATTTGAAGAAGATTTAATAAGCTTCAACAATAGGTAAGTGTCCAAACTCCTTCCTTTCTTAAGTAAAGTTTGTGTGAAGCTTGAGATAAGTAAATTGATGAAGAAATTTTGAGGTTTTGATGAGTTATGGAGGTGCTCCATTTTCGGCAGCCATGGATATTGAAGAAGTTTGAGTTGTTTTCACTTGAATTGGATGGGTAATGAGGTTAATTAGAGTGCTTAAATGTATAAAAGTTTGATTACCATGTGTATAGTTTGAATTGTGAGTTTGTGAATTGAAAATGGAAGCTTGATGTATATGTGTAAATTGGGTAGCCTTGTGATGCATGGTAGAGTGTTTAAATTCATGTAATAGTCTAGTGAAATATGGTACCAAGAATGGCAGAATGTGTATGTAATTATTGTTGGGAAATTAGATGTGTTAATGAGAGGTATTCATGTATATGTATTGTTGAAATTGGACTTTGAAATTCAGAGTTGTAATTGGTGTATTGTGAATTGTTATATTCTACCCAATTTGACTAAAATGTGATGTGTTGAGTGGTTATGGTTTGGTACCAATTCAGAATTGGGTAGAGAAGTGGACTTATAACAAGGTTAAAGTGCAATTGATTGGTGTTTGGGAAAAGTATAAAAGGGCAGTATACAAATGAGCCTATAACCCTAAATGTGTGACCCCAATTAGTATGAGGCTAATTGAAGGTGAAATTAGGCACAAAATATGCCAACTTTCATGTTGAAAGCCTACCAAAATTCTGTCCGAAAAGTGACACTAAAATTGACCTAATCCAGAATTGCAACACTGTAAACCCAGAAATTGACCATATAAATAGCAGTCAGTCTTTTGGCCATAACTCACTCAAAACAGGTCCAAATGACCTAAAATTTATACCGTTCGAAAGCTTAGATATAGGACTACATCTTTTGTGAAGGTCACAGAACCCAGAAATGTCATTTACAAAGTCAAATTACTTGCACAAGATCAGTCACAAAATCTACCAGAATTGACTTGACCTAAAATTGACCTAAAAATTGCAATAAGAAGGCAACCTGTCCAGCATTAGTAAAATGACCATAACTTGGTTCAGAAAACTCCCAATGACATGAAATCAGTGCCAAAATGTCACTAAGACATAAACCTACAATATTGCTCTTTTGACCAGGACCCAGAAACAAAGAGAAATAAGTCAATTAACTAGGTCAAAGTAATGCACCAAATCTAAAAAATTGCAATAAAATGCAATAAGCTTTAAAATGAAATTGGTAACATATACCAACACTTGAGGACTATAAAATGTGACATATTGGTAACATTAAAATTAATTCACCTAGTGTGTATTAAAGGTCAACATTATAAGTTGACTAATGAAATGAATGGAACTGAATAGTACCAATAAAATTTAATTGTAGAACTTTATTATTAGAAATAATTTAACTGAGTACTGAAACACTTTAAATTGTGTGTTTTAGTTAGAAAAGACACGGGGAAGGGAAAAGAACCATTGAGTCAAGGCTAAGGGGAGACTCATCCGAGGTCTGCACATAATACTTTTTATATTCACTGCTTTTACTAGAAAACTTATTTGGAGAAATGAGTTGTGAATTTATGGCTTTAGAAAATTTATTTGAGAAAAGTTTATTGCCTATTTTAGAAATGGAGATTTGAAATTAGGTTTGTTTGATTGCTGCCTGAATTATATTTTAATATTATAGTTTAAAATAGTATTTGTGCACAACATTTTAAATTCATTGTTTTTACTAAAAAGCTAATTGAATAAGAGTTATAAATAATTTTTTATTATTTTGGCCTTGAGAATTTTATTTGAAAATTTATGTGTTGTTTGTGTTGTTAATAGAAATTTTGAGATAAAATGTGATTTGTGGTTTGTATAAAATATTTAAATATTGTGATTTAAAATTGTTTTTGATTCACACTTGACAAGGCAATATCACTATGTTCCTCCTCCATTTATGGGGTGAGTATGACTATATTCCTCCCTCTCAGGCTTGCTAGTCTGAGATGAGTTTGGATGAGTACTCATTATTTAGCTAGCCACCTCCCTCATTGATTTCGATTAGTGGGGTGAATATGCCTTGTCGTGGTGTACAACACGGCATGTTTGAAAAATTTTGTGTCATGACCTAAGTTGTATTATTGATTGGCAACACTGTGTTGATTAAATTATTTAATCAAATTTGTGTTTTATGAGCTTTAAAAATTGTGACATGAAATTGTGAATTATTTGAATTGTGAATTGAATTGTCAATAAATGTTTTATATACCGCATTTTAAATTTTTATTGTACACCACTGAGTAAATTTTACTTAGTGATAGCTTTTTCATTACTATCGCAGGTAGATAGATAGATAAAGCAGCAGAGTAGGTTGCTTGTAACTTCACTTTGGGATTTTGCCGGGTATATTGAGTATACCGCTTCCTTATAAATATTATTGTAATGTATGTGAACTGTATGCATATATTGTACTTGGTCTTGAGCAGTTGTAAAATAAAGTTATAAATTATTTTGGCCTGTCAAAATGTTGTATTACAATTCTCTTATTTCAGCTTTTGAAATTCTCAGTTATTTTGCACTTTATTTTTGGAATTGCTGAATTTGAGTTTGACTTGTGTTGTGAAAATTGATTTGAGTTGAGCTATTTTTGGAGTTAGGGATTGAAACAAATATATTAGAAGTGCTTTTTACAGGTTTTTAAAGAACTGTTTTCACAAAATACAGGTGGCACTCTGCCAAAATTTTTATAAAATTTGTGGCTATTTAAGACCTAATGTGTGATTTAACTTCGATTAAAAAGTTTTAACACATGTCAAAAGTGCTCATCACTTTAAAAAGAAGTAAGAAATTATTTAAAATCCCTTGTAGTGTATTTAATGGGTTATCAGTAGGCAAAGTTTGGTAATTCATTATGTATACTATGGGATCATGTTATGCCTTGTGGAAGGATAAGGTGTGAAATGTTTTAGTGGTATCAGACCAAGTTTTTAAATTATGTTTTGACCTGTAAACTTGAATATTGTTCCTTCATAGTACAACTACTCAATGTCATTGTTTGATATATACAGTACATTACATTATAAATATGAACTAACGGAGGTAAATCTCCTTGTGTTATTTGTTCAGGAGATACACTACCCTCTAATTGACTATGGAAGAAGGGGATCGTTCAGTCAATCAATCAGTAAAGGCTGATATACAAGGGGAAGCCCCAGCCCTTCCAAATATGAGTGGAGCAGCTGCACCAGCCCTCTCAATACTGCAGTTCCCTGCTCATTTTGCTTAGCAGATGGCTGCGATGTTCCAACAGATGGTTGGTAACATGCCCACCCAAGCCCAACTGCAGACACCAGTAGTACAACCACAGCCTTCAGCTAGGCAGTACGACAAGATAATTAAGTATGGGGCTACTGAGTTCAAGTGGATAGTGGATCCGTTAGAGGCAAAACAATGGTTGGAAAGGATGGAAAGAGTTTTTAGGAAGCTGCACTGCTAGCTAAAGTTTGAATACTCAGTCTCACTTCTACGGGGGGATGCATATGACTGGTGGAAAACCATTCCCCACAGTTTGGTGGAACCCCCAGTGTTGACATGGGTTGACTTTCTTAGAAAGTTCAGATAGAAATATGTCCCAGATGCCTCAGTGGACCAGAAGCTACAAGAGTTCTTAAGCCTGAAGCAAGGGAACAGAACAGTGGCAGAATATGAGAGAAACTTCTCTCGATTGAGTCATTATGTAGGAAGCCCGCTTACCAGTCCTAGAGACAGATGTAAACATTTTGAGGCCGGGTTAAGGCCTAGTCTAAGAATGCAAGTTGGGGGGTTCTGACACCAGAATTTCTCAGAGCTAATATCGCAAGCCCTGGAACTAGAAAGAATTGAGAATGAAGAAAGCGATTAAAAAGTGCAGTAAGACAAAGAGAAAATTAGAAAGACTACTGATCAAGTTCCTGATAGTGGGTTAGGAAAGAGAAAGCACTTTAGAGGATCTAGCTCACACGAATCGGATAGAGATAGATCTTCTGGATAGAAACCACCCCAATCCGGTCAACAAACTCAGCAAAGACCCAGAAATACGCTGTCGGATCGAGATTGTGAAACTTGTGATAAACCACATAGTGGGGTATGTTATAGAGCCATAGGAGCATGTTTTAATTGTGGAGGGACTGGTCATTTTGCTAAGGATTGTATAAATCCATGTCATTTTGGATCATTTACTACACCAGAGGGATCAGCCCAAGTTTCTAGCCCAAAGAGTTCACCATCAGTTAGTAGAGGCAGAGGTAGAGGTAGGGGTAGTACACCTGGAAGTTAGAGTACGGTGAATCAGCCAGAATAAGGTGATGCTTCAGCTAGAGTATACACTACACGGTAGAGGGAAGAGGCTGAGACTTCTGACATTGTTGCTGGTACTTTCTCAATTTTTAACTAAGATATATATATGTATTGTTTGACCCGGGGTCTACACACTTTTATGTTAGTGCCAGTATTGTTTGCCTTCCTGCTGTCCCTCGTATAAAAATAAATTTTAATATGTTAGTGACTAGTCTTTTTGAAATTAATTTTGGAAGAGTTTGCTAGCGAAAGACATTTCCTAGAATACGATAAATTATTGAAAATCGATAGATAAAAGAGTTGTGGAAGTAAAAATTTGAACAGTTGGTTCAGATTTAATAAAAAAATGTTACGAATATGAGTAAGATTGTTGACTAGAATGGTCAGAGGACCAATGATTAGATAAATAATTTTAACATGACCTCAATGGTAATTCAATAAGGAAATATGAATCGAAATATTGAACAGAACGATAGTAAGAAAATATTAGTGTTATATAAACAAATTAAATATTATATTATATTGTTAAAAGTCTTACATAAACTTAAAGGAAAGAAGATTATATGTGTAACACCATCACTATAGCAATTCCATACATTCTACTGTTCTAGTGACTGGTATCGGTCCGGACAACTAGAACGTCTGGAAAAATATTTAGACTAAAATGAGGAGCTATAATTAACACAAATATTAACAAGAAAAATGTAGGAAAAAATTTAAAAATAAAATATAACCAAGTTAAATGAGCCGGTGCCCTAGCGATGGGCAACCTAGTGGGAAGTTGCGGTCTTCGTAGCTAGAAGCCCTAAACCGAGGGGAAAATTTATGAAATAATTTTTGGGACTCCAAAGAAGAGTCATTGAGGTTTCTATGGCATTAGAATGCCAAGAAAAGGCTTAGAAAAATGTTTAGATCAGTATAGACAATTTTAGTCTATTAAGCAAAACGAAGGGCATTTTGGTCATTTTGTCTTTAGAGATGATTTTTGACCGACTTGTCCAATTAAGTAGATAATTATTATGACATAAAATGTGAATAAATATTGCTAAAAATTTAATTGAAAATGAGTATAAAAGAAAAGAAAAGAAAAATGAAATAAATTAGAAATTATGACATCACATGATGTCATTAAAATGCTTTTAGCCAATCAACACTTACCAAGCAATCATAAAACACTTAAAAAGGGATAAATTGTATTAAAAAACACCTTCTTCTTCCTTGTTTCTCAAAGTGGCTGAAAACCTCTCTCACTCCACCTCCATAGCTCTTCCATCTTCATATCTTCAATTTAGTTGATTTCCCACCATAAAACTTCTTACTCCTTTCATTAAAATTTCTTCTTGCACCTTGGGCAAGCTTGAGACAATAAAAGGAAGTGGAAATAAAGAGGTTTCTCACGCTTGGGTTGGCATACATAAAGGTTAGTGCTTTAACTTATGTTTATTTCTGTGTTTTATGGAAGAAATTAGTAAATCCTACAACTAGGTGCCATAGGAACTTGTAGATGAGTGAAAATCTAGAATCTGTACAGTATATACGTGAATAGTAAATTTTAAAAATTCATAACTGGAGTTAGAGATCTCAGATCAGGGTGATTTTTATGTCAAAAGAAACCTTAAGGAATTTTCTAAGACTTTGTAGTTTTATGTCAGACCCGATTCTAATGTTAGGTTAGGGTTTGAGGACAAAACATTTTATTGCTCAGATGTGGACTCTGTTCTGCTGATTTCCTGCAACAGGGCAGCCACCTTCAATAAATCATAACTGGAGCCACAAAACTTGAAATGATATGATTCTTGAGTCCTTGAAACGCTTATTGAATGCTCTAAAACCTTGTAGTTATGGCCAAGAGCTAATTGAGATAGCTGTTAGGTGATATTTTTGCATTTCCTTACTACTATCCTGCATGTACTGGATTCTGGACAGGTTGCACCTTTTTAATTAGTTCTGCAATTTCCGATCTAATTTTGATGTGATTCCAATTGGAGATTGAGTTAGACATATGAAGGTTGAGTTCTATAAAATATGGTCTTGAAATCTTGTTTCTATAAATTATGGTGATTATTTTTGCACCCTGTTTCTGCATGCTGATTGTAAACTAAGTGCACTATTCATTCTAGTAACATGTATATTGCATGAGCTGGAAATTTTAGAGGAAAAATGATTAAGCATGCTTTGATTTAATGAAGTTACATGTAGAAATTAATAAGGTGGAGGCCCATTTCAGGTCCAGAAATGAGTGACATTAGGAAATTAAGTGAATGGTGCCAAAGGAAAGGAGGTTTGATGTGCTGCCTTTATTGCCCTGCAGGTCTAAATGTGAGTTCAGCATGTTTGGGCAGCTATAACTTGATTTGTGTAGGTTCAATTAGTGCAAATCCAATTGGATATGAAATTAGATACATAATGCCACAATTTTGGTGAAGGAACCCTGCCCAGAAAACCAACCTAAGTGGCCCTAAAAATTGACCTAATCCGGGTGACCAATATGCTGTCCCTGAAAAATAATCAAATGAACAGTATTCATTCATTTGGTCATAACTCAGTGTAGAAAAGTCCAATTGACCTGAATTTTATACCGATAGAAAGCTGAGACATAGCCCTACAACTTTCATGAAGAAAACAAACTCAAATTTTGACCATAACCTATCCAAAAACTCATCTGCAGTCAATGTACAAAAACTGCCAATATCCAAAAATTGCCCAGAAATTCTGGTTAAAGGCAATCCGACCAGTAATGGTGCAATAGCCATAACTTAAGTTAGAAAACTCCAAATAGGGTGATTCAAAAAGTGAAATATGACTAGACACAATGAGAAGCAACTTTGATGAAGAACATTTGGCCAAATTCTCACTGTAGAATGGCCTAATGGAACAATGATCTCTAGCATCCAAAACTGAAATTTTCTGATTTATTCTCCATTGGTTAGAAGTATGGATGGGCAACTAATGCCAGCACTTTTGGGAACCAAAATGTGGTAAATCTATCCGATTAAAACTCATGTAACTATTATATATAAGAAAGTCAATATTTTGACTTAAATGACCAAATGAATAGTAACTTAAATGTTAAGTACAAATATTCAATAAATAACTTTGTAATATGCCCTAGTAGGCCTAATGTGATTGGTTTGGATAGGTTGGCATGCCAATAGGGTTCTAATAGCAATACTGCGTATGATGTATGGCTCCACGCCATTCTGTAATATGATAGCCTATGGCTATACTGATTATGATGTTATATTTGGCTTTATGTCTTATTACTTTTATGGCTTATTAGCCATTCTGTCTGCACACCAGGAGACACATTGTGACCGATGGTGTGACGGCCCGAGGTACCTAGTACCCAGTACTAGTTTACCGGTTTATCAAGTCCGGTCAATTCATATAGGTTACTTGGGCATGAAAAAGTATAAATGAAATTGAATTAATTATTAAAGGAAGTAAGGAAATTAAATATCAAGATAAAGAACAAGAATACAATAAAAAGAGGCTCAAAATCATCAAGAAAACGATTAATAAGATATAATTAGCCTTCGATTAAATAATATGTTAGTAATTATTTATTTCTTATAAGCACAATAACTAAGAAATTTTTACTTTTAATTGCATATTATATTTTCCTTTTATTATTGGCACCACTAAGCTTTATGCTTAGCGCGTCGCTTTTGCAATGCGTAGGTTCTGGAGAGACTGATAGAGAGCCCAGCAGATCACAGATATGGTGAGGCTTGTATACAGATTTACATAGTGTCCGTATCACCTCACAGGCTATAGTGTTTTGGTAGGACACTACGTCCCATTTTGGTATTTTGTACTGGCTGAATTTTGTAATTAAACTTTTATTTTCTCATGTATAATTGAAACTTATGTAATATAACTTTGTGTGAATGTCAGTATTTGTAAATTTGTGTTTATCAATGAAATGTACATGATTATGATGTTAAATGAATGAATGACAAATGGAAGAATTATTGAGAAATTGTTAAAAATTGATGTGATAATTGGAAGTTATGGAATAGAATGACTATTGAAAGTATTTTTCATAGGTTCCGAAGAACTGTTTTCTCCAATTTTAGCCGGTACTCTGCAGGATTTTCTATAAATTTTTCAGAACCTCAAATAAATTTATAATTTCAATAAATGACTTAAATGAAATCAGTTTCATAAATTTCACTTAATAATTATAGATGAAACTGATTTCATTTAACTGATCAAGAATGGACAATAATAAATGAGATAAAATATGGTGTTTCGGTACATAATGTGACGTGCCTTACTCGACTACACTGTAGACGGGTGAGGGGTGTCACATTTAGTGGTATCAGAGCACGGTTTAGACATTTTTGGATTTATATCGAGTCCATACCATGCATTGCATTTATAAGGGTCGAGGTGACACTAATACAGATCTGTTCGATTTTCTTATTTACATTAGGATATGGACCCCATGTCACAGAGAGCAGTAGATAAGGAAGTGGAGAGTCGTGCTCCACCTGCAGCTGAGGCTAGGGGCCAAGGAGAACCTGCTCCGCCAGCACCAGCAGTGCTTGCACAGCCTCCGCCGGCTATGTTTGTGACACCCCTTACCCGTCTACAGTATAGCCGAGCAAGATATGCCACACTGTGTACCGGAACACTATATTTTATCTCAATTACTTTTATCCTTCCTTAATTTATTTCTTTATGATGATGAAATGCAATTTGGGAGATTTGACTCATTTAATTCATTTATAGAAATTATAAATTTATTTGAGGTTCCGAAAATTTTATAGAAAATCCGACAAAGTACCGGCTAAAAATGGAGAAAACAGTTCTTCGGAACCTATGAAAAACACTTCCAATAATCATTTTATTCCACAACTCCCAATTTATCACATCAATTTTCAACAATTTCTCATCAATTTCTCAAACTTTCCAATCATTCAATTCACATCATATTTCTACTCAAATCATAAATAAATACTCAACTTTCATTTATGAACACCATTTACAGATAATTTCATTAATACATAATCACATAAGTTTCAATATACATGACAAAATAAATGTTTAATTACAAAATTTATAAAAATACAAAACACAAAATACAAAATGTAGCCTAGTATCCTACCAATGCACTGTAGCTGAGAGGTGTCATAGGACACTAGCAGATCTGACTCTCACCCTGACTGGGGTCTACTGGGATCACACTCCGTATGTAACACCCTCACTGTAGCAATTCCGTACATTCTACTGTTCTGGTGACTGGTGTCTGTTTGGACAGCTAAAACGTCTGGAAAAATATTTAGACTAGAGTGAGGAGTCATAAATAACTCAAATAATGATAAGAAAATTTTGGAAAAAATTTTAGAAATAAAATACAACCAAGTTAAATGAGTCGGTGCCCTAGCGATGGATAACTAGTGGGAAGTTGCTGTTTTTATAGCTAGAAGCTCTAAACCCAAGAGAAAATTTATGAAATAGTTTTTGGGACTCCAGAGAAGAGTCATTGAGGTTTCTATCGCATTAGAATGCCAAGAAAAAGCTTAAAAAAATTTTTCGATCGGTACAGACGATTTTGGCTCAATAAGCCAAATGGAGTGCATTTTGGTCATTTCGTCTTCATAGATGATTTTTGGCCGACTTGTCCAGTTAAGTAAATAATTATTATGATATAAAATATGAATAAATATTTCTAAAAATTGAATTGAAAATGAGTAGAAAAGAAAAGAAAAAGAAAAAGAAATAAAACTCAAATTATGACATCATTATGAATGTCATTAAAAACCCTCTACCAATCATATCGCAACACACACCTTATAAGCTAATTAAAAAGGGATAAAATGAGTTAAAATTGAAAACACAATCTACTATCCATCACCTTCTTCCCGTTAAAACACACCTCCCTCTCTCTTCTTCCATTAAAGCATCACCTAAGTTCCATTTCTCACTCAACTACATCATAAAACCTCATAAACTCTTCATGAAAAATTGATTTTACACCTTGGGCAAGTTAGAGGTAGCAATTTGAAGAGGAAAAAGTGAAGGAAAAATTGAAGTTAGCTAAGGAAAAATTCTGCTCAAAGAGGTTAGTGCCATATTCTTTGCTCTTACTTCCTTCTAAACATGAATTTAAGCTAAGCTAAGTTGAAAACTTGTTGAAAATTGAATTAAAGATGCATGATTATATTCCATGAAATTTCTGCAGCCATGAGGAACCTTGAGGAAATTATGATTTTGATGGAATTAAATTTGATTAGTAATGTTCTTGATGAGTTGTATATGGTAGAAGTTGAACTATAAGGTCTTATGCATGAATTGAGGTATTGGAAATTAGGGTTTTGAGCTATATTAGGGTTTGGCCATATTGATGGTAAATGGAAGTTCTAATGGTTAAATAGTGACCATTTGGCTGAGTATAATGAGGAATTGAAGTGAATTGTAGCTTGGGATTTGAGGTTGGGTGTGCTGTCCAATGTGCCCTGCAGGTTTGGATGTGAGTCCAGTATGTTTGGGTAGCTATAACTTGAGTTGTGTAGGTTCAATTGGTGCAAGGCCAATTGGACACGAAATTAGACACATAATGGCACAACTTTGATGAAGGAAACCTGTCCAGAAACTAAACTTAGGATGCCCTAAAAATTGACCAAAGCTAGGTAACTTACATTCTGCCTGGGCAAAATGATCAAATGAACAGTGTTCATTTATTTGGTCATAACTCAGTGTAGAAAGGTCCAATTGACCTGAATTTTTACTAGTAGAAAGCTGAGACATAGCCCTACAACTTTCATGGGAAAAATAAACCCAAATTTTGACCATAACATATCCAAAAACTGACCTGCAGTCAGTGTACAAAAAAGTGCAAAATTGATTCTGCCCCGAAATTCTGAAAAAATTGCAATCCGGCCAATTATGATGTTTAGGCTATAACTTGAGCTAAAAAACTCCAAATGGAGTGAATCAAAAAAAGAAATGTAACTAGACACAATAAGGAACAACTTTGATGGAGAACATTTGGCCAAATTCTCACTGTAGAATGCCCTAATGGAACAGTGAACTCTAGCACCCAAAACTGAAATTTTTGATTTATTCACCATTGGTTAGGAGTATGGATTGGCAACTAATGCCAATACTTTTGGGAACCAAAATGTGGTAAATCTATGTGATTAAAACTCATGTAACTATTATATATGAGAAACTCAATATTTTGACTTAAATGACCAAATGAATAGTAACCTTACATGTTGAATATAAATATTCAAGAAATAACTTTGTAATATGCCGTAGCAGGCCTAATGTGATTGGTTTGGATATGTTGGAATGCTAATAGGGTTCTGATAGCAGTACTGCATATGATGTATGGCTCCATGCCATTCTGTGATATAATAGCCTATGGCTATACTGATTATGATGTTATACTTGGCTTTATGCCTTATTGCTTTTATGGCTTATTAGCCATTCTGTCTGCACACCGGGAGACACATTGTGACCGATGGTGTGACGGCCCGAGGTACCTGGTACCCAGTGCTAGTTTACCTGTTTATCCAGTCCAGTCAATTTGTATAGGTTACTTGGGCATAGAAAAGTATAAATGTAATTGAATTGATTATTAAAGAAAGTAAGGAAATTAATTATCAAGATAAAGAACAAGAATGATTACAATAAAAACAAGCTCAAAATCATCAAGAAAACGATTAATAAAATGCTAGAAGGAGTTAATATCAAAAAATGTAATTAGCCTTTGACTAAACAATAAGTTAGTAATTATTTATTTCTTATAAGCGCAATAACTAGAAAATTTTCTTTTACTTTTATTTGCATATTATATTTTCTTGTATTATTGGCACCACTAAGCTTTATGCTTAGCGTGTTGCTTTTGCAACGCGTAGGTTCTGGAGAGACTGGCAGAGAGCCCAGTAGACCACAGACTGGGTGAGGCCATTCACAGTTCTGCATAGTATTCGTGTCACCTCACAGACTATAGTGCATTGGTAGGACACTAGGTCCCATTTTGGTATTTTGGTACTGTTTGTATTTTGTAATTAAACTTTTATTTTCACATATATAAATTGAAACTCATGTAATATATTTTAGTATTAATGCAAATATTTGTAATTTGTCTTTGTAAATGAAATTTTAGTATTTATTGATGATTTAAACATGATTATCATGTGAACTGAATGAATGTCAAATAGAAGAAGTTGTGAGAATATTGAGATTATATTGATACAAATGGAGTTTGAGAATGATTGGAAATGTATTAGATGTGTTTTTTTATCCATTTTTTTCTATAAAATTTTTGGAACCCCAAATGAATTTATAATTTCAATAAATGACTTAAATGAGTTAAATTTCACAAATTGCACTTCATATCCTTGAAGAAATAAATTAAGGAAGGATAAAAATGATTGGAATAAAATATGGTGTTTGGTATATCTTGCTATGTGTAGCAAAAAGCAATGCACTAAGCAATAATGCTTAGTGGTGCCAATAATAAAATAAAAAGAACTAAAAGAAAATAAATATACAGTGTGTATATTGATGTCTCATGTAGAAAAATTTTTGGTAATTATTTGTAGTCTTATTTATTTGGTACTTGTTATATCCATTATTTCATTAAATTTATCAACTTTCATTTTGATTGCCCTATCATCATAATA
The DNA here is from genome assembly GCF_030052815.1 of Hevea brasiliensis. Taxonomy (NCBI): domain Eukaryota; kingdom Viridiplantae; phylum Streptophyta; class Magnoliopsida; order Malpighiales; family Euphorbiaceae; genus Hevea; species Hevea brasiliensis. The sequence continues at coordinate 176,476 of NW_026614918.1, read as the reverse complement.
TCGAATGGCTAAAAGTCATAAAATCGAATGGCATAATGCTATTGGCATGCCAACCTATCCAAACAAATCTTATTAGGTTATTGATTGAATTTTCATGCTTTACATGTAAGGTTACTATTCATTTTACTATTTAGGTCAAATTGTTGACTTTCCAATGCATATAATCACATAAATTTACCACATTTTGGTTTCCAAAAGTGTTAAATGTTCTTCATCAAAGTGTTCCTTATTGTCTCTAGTTACATTTCTTTTTGAATCACCTTGGGGTTTTGAGCTCAGAAGTATGCTTTAAACACCATAAGCATATCAGTTTTTGGACATGTTATGGTCAAATTTTGGGTTTATTTTCTTCATAAAAGTTGTAGTTCTATGTCTCAACTTTCTATTGGTAAAAATTCAGGTCAATTGGACCTTTCTACACTGAGTTATGACCAAATGAATGAACACTATTCATTTGGTCATTTTTGAGGCAATTTTTGGGTCAACTTAGGTGGGTTTTCTGGGCAGGGTTTCTTCACAAAAAATGTTGCATTATGTGTCCAATATCACCTCCAATTGGCCTCACATCAATTGGGGCAACATAGCTTAAGATATAACCCCATGAACACACTTGACTCACAAAGTCAAGAATTGATCACAAAGGGCAGCATACCAATTCCTAATCCAATGCCACATTTCAGTCTAAATCAAAGTCAATTCATCTCAAATGGTCACTAATTGACCATTAGAACACTGATTCACCATCAATTGAGCAAAACTCTAATTACCCCTGAACCCTAATTTTCCAATTCTCTTAATCTTGCAACACACGCTACTCCCATTAAAAATTCTTACATATACATGTTAAATAGCATTAGGAGGTAAGTTTAAACTAAATAAAACATTGAAATTCCTGGCGAATTTCCTTTCAGCCATTACCCATGATTTCTTCAATTTTCTTCATATTTAAACAAAATTCACTAAATCCACACAATTTAAACACTAAATCTTGAAGTGTAGTTTTCAAGAGCTCCAAATCTTCTCTTTTTCCCTTTATTTTTCCCACCAAGTTCTTGTCCTTAATGAAATATTAAGGTTTAATGTTGGGGGTTAAGAATTTGATAGTGAGAATCTAAAGAAAATTGAGCTTAAAAAGGAGTTAAAAATGGTGGAGTGGATGAGGAGAGGAGTTCGGCCAAGAAAGAAGAAGAAGAGCATATTTTGTTTTCCAATTTTGACTTCTTTTTCCCTTTTTATGTATTATAAATATGCTTGTTAAGTTCTAATTGGCTAATACAAATTTTATTGCATCATCCTATGTCATAAATCTAATTTAATTCCATTTTCTTTTTACTTTGTTTTCTTATTTTTAATTACACTTTTAGAAATATTTATTCATATTTTATGTCATATAATTTATTTAATTTATCTAAAAATTTTTCTTGGCATTATAATGTCATCAAAAACTCAATGACTCTTCTCTAGAGTCCCAAAAATTATTTAAAAATTTTCTCGTATTTTATTTCTAAAATTTTTCTAAATTTTTCTCATTATTATTTGAGTTATTTATAACTCCTCACTCTAATCTAAATATTTTGAATGTACATAATTGCTATAGTGCAAATGGCCAAGTTTTTAAACAAATGGACCACCTCCACCTCAGAAATCCCATTTGGAAGAAAATTTAGAGTTGTGGACTTCATGGGTAAGAAAAGATGATGCCTATTAGTGGTGGTTTAAGAAAAGTTTGTGGGAAGTGTGTACATGGAAGGAGTTTGTTAGATTAAACCGTTATGGAAGGGAGATAGTCCCTAATGAGGCCGAGAGGTGTAAAAGATTTGAAGAGGGGCTAAATGATAACATCAAAATAATGATCATGCCTTGGGGATTAAGGACTTCACGAAATTAGTCGAAGCCGCACTGAAAGTGGAAAGGGTTAGAGTAAGTGAACAGAATAGGAAAGATAGGTACCGTAAGAGGGAATTTAGACCAGGGTAGTCAAGTATACCGACTGATAGTAAGAAGCTTAAGGGTTCTGGTTCACAAGATCAGACACAAGGCTAGAGAGGCTAGACTGGGATATCTATAGCTAGCTCCCCAGGCACAGTAATAAGGGGATCAGCCCCATTGCCTGAATGTATGCACTGTGGTAGGAGACATAGAGGGGAGTGTTGACTGTTAACTGGAGAGTGTTTCAAGTGTGGGGCTACAGAACATTTCATAAGAGATTGCCCTCAGAAGAGTGGTTCAACAGCTCCAGTACCAGTTGATAAACCTGCCCCTACAGTTCAAAGGGGTAAAAGACCGGGTAGAGCAGAGACGACTGACATTTCACAGAAGATTATTTCTGAGACAGTCAAAAGGCTCGAAGTCAGGGTGGCACCACGTGTATATGCTATGGAAGCTCAGGAGGAGCCGAACCCAAACATTGATGAGGCGATACAAGGAAGTGAAGAAGCAAGAAGGTAGCAACTCCACGATTACTTAAGTTAGATAAATTTTGAGGACGAAATTTAAATGAGAGGGGAAGAGTTGTAACACCCTCACTGTAGCAATTTTGTACATTCTACTGTTCCAGTGACAGGTGTCGGTCCGGACAGCTAGAATGTCTGGAAAAATATTTAAACTAAAGTGAGGAGCCATAATTAACTCAGATATTAACAAGAAAAATGTAGGAAAAATTTTAGAAATAAAATACAATCAAGTTAAATGAGCCATTGCCCTAGCGATGGGTAACCTAGTGGGAAGTTGCAGTCTTCGCAGCTAGGAGCCCTCACCCAAGAGAAAATTTATGAAATAATTTTTGGGACTCCAAAGAGAGTCATTGAGGTTTCTATGGTATTAGCTTGATTTATTTATTCAAAACTTTATTGAAGATTTAGGCTATTTTACTTTTATCAAAATCTAACTAAATTGGAAATTTCAAAAGACAATTTCAATATATACTCAATTTCTCAAACTTAATAGTCTCAAAATTTTCAAACATAATGTATCTAATCTCATTAGTTTTTCAATATCTCAATATTCACATGTATAATCTCATTATAACTCAAAGTCAATTCACATACTAAAATACTTACTTTGAATAGCTTCCATAATTCATAGGTTAATTACATGAGTTTATTTTGTACAAGATATACAAATAATTTACAATGTGCTAGGAATGAACAATATACATCACATGTATAAAATGAGCCCTATCTACATGCAAGGTGACAATCTTGAACAGCAATTCCATCGCGCTAAGCATAGTGGTGCAATAATATAACGAAATAATATATACAAGTAAAGAAAGAAATAAATGAGAATCAATTTAATTTGGTATGGTATTTCTAGTATCAACGATCTTATATACTAGTTTGTTCCTCTTTGGAAGTGCTTAGTTTATAACTTTTACTAGCGGTATATAATTTATTTTTATATTTTTGTTATGTTTCTTTTGCTAATCTTTTTGCTTATTCATTCAATTCTTAATTTAATGATTTTCATTATACTTAACTTAAGAATAATACTTACCATGTATGATTGTATGGCTAAAAAGCCATGATATCACATGTCCGGGCATAAAAGCCATGAAATCAAGCCATGAATACGGGCATAAAGCCATGAAGCTAAAACAATACCTATTGGCATGCCAAACTATCCAAACCAATCTTGTTAGGTATACTAGGGCATTTGATATTTTAAAATGTTAATATATTGTGCTTTATGACTTCATTATTTCATGATAAATTTCAATCATAATTCATACATTCATTTGATCATTTATATGATCACAATTTACATCAATTATTCTTTTATACCATTGTACTCAAAATACTTCTCCTCTTTACAATAATGAGAACTAATGTCTCATTCATACATTAATATGGTTTATTTATCCATTCATTATGTTATTCATATTGATCACAATTCTAAACAATGGTTCACATGTACCATTATATTCAAAACATTTTTCCTTTCTCATTTATACATTCAAGAATCTACTTATGTAATTACAAATTTTATATTTCAAGTTGAGTTACTAATATTTCATGAATTCCATTTGTGATGGGCATATAAGCCCTAACTATCTATTCACATCAATTAGGTGACTTATTTTTCATGTTTCAAGTAATCCATAAACATTTCATGGATTTCAAATTTATGGCCTTAATTCCTTTTTAACAATTTTGAGGATGATGCATAGTCATTTGTATTACAAATCTAAGCATTTAAGCTTTAGAATTGGTTCTAAATTTTCATCTTAATTTACTAATCATTTTGATTACTATTCACCTTACTAGTCAACCAAAATGTTGACTTTTAGTGGATATATTAATTCTAATTACACCAAGATCCACATTTTAAGTTTTACATTTACTAGTATTAATTGCCAATTGCAATTTAAAGTCCCTAGATGCATTTCTAATTTCAAATTTTTAATTTCTAGTTTTGGTGTCACTATTTTCCTCATTGGTCAACAAAAATGTTGACTTTTGCATAGACAATAGGTACATTGGTTTTAACACACCCATGTACCACATTTGCATTTAAAACTTATTTGAATCAATTACCAAATCCATTTCCAAGCTTATTTCAAGTTTTCATGTCACTATTCACTTTATTAGTCAACTAAAATGTTGACTTTTGCATAGAAAATATGTACATTGACTTTGGCACTTCAAACATACTACATTTTCATTCTACAACTGTTAGTTTTGTCACTTTCTCAAAGCTTAGGTCATTTGGCAAAATTGCGTTGCACTGTTTCATTAGTCGATTTACTGTTGGAATTTGACAAAACTTCCTTCATAGAAAATGTTCCTTATTTTGTCTAGTTGAATTTCTTTTTGAATCACTCCATTTGGAGTTTTGTAGCTCAAGTTATGGCCAAAATAAGTTTGAAATTTTGGGTTTGATTTTAGTCCAACTTTGATCAGTAATTTGACCAAGTTAAGTTCATAATTTGGTCTAACTTTCTTCATATGAAATGTTCTACTATGCCTTAGATTTCCATCGGTTCAAGAATCGCGCCTAAATCGAGTTTTCTAGAGAGTTATAGCCATCCAAACATTCTGCTCAAATGAAAATAAATCTAAACTTCACTTTGGTCAATGATTTGATTTGGTTCTGGTCATAATTTGGGGTAGGTTTCTTCATGAAAGTTGTTTGTCTATGTCTTAACTTGTTGCTGTAAATATTTCAGGTCAATTGACCATATCAACTATTGGTCCTCTTGCTTTGGTCTTTTGGGCATGGTTTCTTCAGAAAAAATGTGCCATTATAAGCCTAGTTTCATGTCAATTGGCCAAACACCAATTGGACCAGCACAAAAGAAGATATGGCATCAAGTGGACTGCACTCATTGGGCCATGCATTAACTCACTTCAAATTATGATTAACTTGCCTTAAATGGTCACTAATTGACCACTAGAATGTCCATTAATCATTTAAACACAATATCTCCAATTTTCATACTAACCCTAATTGATCAAATCTCATTCTCATACAAACTCAAAAATTCAACTCCATTAAACTCCAATTCATATATATGCATAAATTGACATTAATATACCAACTTAATTGCAATTAAACCATCAAAACCCTAACCCTCTCTTGGCTGCCACCATTCATACATACTCCTACATAAGAATTATATTCAATTTCTTAACAATTTCTTATTCACTTGAACTTCCTAACATGGAATAAAAGAAAAATGTAAGAGTTAGCACTAACCTTTTTTTAGCAGAATTTTCCCAAGCAATTCCTTCACTTTCTTGGCTTTTTGGCTGCCAAACACTCCTATAAGTTGTGGGGTAATTTTATTGAAGGGATCTAGGGTTTTGTGCAGAGATAAGCAAGGTTTCCAAGCTTGGAAGCTTGAACTATGGTGGAAACCCTCTCCTTTCTTTCTCTTCGTTTTAGCTGCCCAAGGATGAAGATGGGAGTGCAGATTTGGTCTTTCAGTTTGTCTCTTTTTAATTTGGCTTGGTGGGTTGTGATTGGTGGAAGCCTTCCAAATGACATCATGTGATGTCATATTTAGGTTTTTCTTTCATTTTCTTTTCTTCTTTTCTCTACTCATTTTCACTTTAATTTTTAGTAATATTTATTCATATTTTAGATCATAATAATTATTTACTTAACTGGACAAGTCGGTCAAAAATTGTAAATGACCAAAATGCCCTCCGTTTGGCTGGTCAAAATTGTCTATGATTGAAAAATTTTTCTAAATATTTTCTTGGCATTCTAATGCCATAGGAACCTCAATGACCCTTCTCTGGAGTCCCAAAATTATTTTATAATTTTCAACTTCCCTGCAGGTTACCCATTTGACTTAATTGTATTTCATTTCTAAAATTTTTACTAAATTTTTCTTATTAGTATTTGAGTTAATTATGGTTCTTCACTTTAGTTTAAATATTTTGGGGATGTTACAATTAGAATGCCAAGAAAAGGCTTAGAAAAACTTTTAGATTGGTACAGACAATTTTAGTCTGTTAAGCAAAACGAAGGGCATTTTGGTCATTTCATCTTCAGAGATGATTTTTGACCGACTTGTCCAATTAAGTAAATAATTATTATGACATGAAATGTGAATAAATATTGCTAAAAATTTAATTGAAAATGAGTATAAAAGAAAAGGAAAGAAAAATGAAATAAATTGGGAATTATGACATCACATGATGTCATTAAAATGCTTTTAGCCAATCACCACTTACCAAGCATTCAAAAAACACTTAAAAAGGGATAAATTGTATTAAAAAACACCTTCTTCTTCCTTGTTTCTCAATGTGGCCGGAAACCTCTCTCACACCACCTCCATAGCTCTTCCATCTTCATATCTTCAATTTAGTTGATTTCCCACCATAAAACTTCTTACTCCTTTCATTAAAATTTTTTCTTGCACCTTGGGTAAGCTTGAGACAGCAAAAAGAAGTGGAAATAAAGAGGTTTGTCAAGCTAGGGTTGGCATACATAAAGGTTAGTGCTTTAACTTATGTTTATTTTTGTATTTTATGGAAGAAATTAGTAAATCCTACAACTAGGTGCCATAGGAACTTGCAGATGAGTGAAAATCTGGAATCTGTATAGTATATGCGTGAACAATAAATTTTAAAAATTCATAACTGTAGTTATAGATCTCAGATCAGAGTGATTTTTATTTCAAAAGAAACCTTAAGGAATGTTCTAAGACTTTGTAGTTTTATGTCGGACCTGATTCTAATGTTAGGTTAGGGTTTGAGGACAAAACATTTTATTGCTCAGATGTGGACTGTGTTCTGTTGATTTCCTGCAACAGGACAGCCACTTTCAATAAATCATAACTGGAGCCACAAAACTCAAAATGATGTGATTCTTAAGTCCTTGAAACGCTTATTGAATGCTCTAAAACCTTGTAGTTATGGCCAAGAGCTAATTGTTGTAGCTATTGGGTGATATTTTTGCATTTCCTTACTAATATCCTGGATGTACTGGATTCTGGACATGTTGCACCTTTTTAATTAGTTCTATAATTTTCGATCTGATTTGGATGTGATTCCAATTGGAGATTGAGTTAGACATATGAAGGTTGAGTTCTGAAAAATATGGTCTTGAAATCTTGTTTCTATAAATTATGGTGATTATTTTTGCACCCTGTTTCTGCATGCTGATTGTGCACTGAGTGCACTATTCATTCTAGTAACATGTATATTGCATGAGCTGGAAATTTTAGAGGAAAAATGATTAAGCATGCTTTGATTTAATGAAGTTACATGTAGAAATTAATAAGGTGGAGGCCCATTTTAGGTCCAGAAATGAGTGACATTAGGAAATTTAGTGAAAAGTGCCAAGGGAAATGAGGTTGGGTGTGCTGCCTTTATTGCCCTGCAGGTCTGGATGTGAGTCCAGCATGTTTGGGCAGCTATAACTTGAGTTGTATAGGTTCAATTGGTGCAAGGCTAATTGGACATGAAATTAGATACATAATGCCACAATTTTAGTGAAGGAAACCTGCCCAGAAAACCAACCTAAGTGGCCCTAAAAATTGACCTAATCCGGGTGACCAATATGCTATGCCTGGAAAATAACCAAATGAACAGTATTCATTCATTTGATCATAACTCAGTGTAGAAAAGTACAATTGACCTGAATTTTATGCGGATAGAAAGCTGAGACATAGCCCTACAACTTTCATGAAGAAAAACAAATCCAAATTTTGACCATAACCTGTCCAAAAACTCACCTGCAGTCAGTGTACAAAAATTGCCAATATCCAAAAATTGCCCAGAAATTCTGGGTAAAGGCAATCCGACCAGTTATGGTGCAATAGCCATAACTTGAGATAGAAAACTCCAAATGGGGTGATTCAAAAAGTGAAATGTAACTAGACATAATAAGGAACAACTTTGATGAAGAACATTTGGCTAAATTCTCAATGTAGATTGGCCTAATAGAACAGTGATCTCTAGCATCCAAAATTGAAATTTTATGATTTATTCTCCATTGGTTAGAAGTATGGAATGGCAACTAATGCTAGCACTTTTGGGAACCAAAATGTGGTAAATCTATGCGATTAAAACTCATGTAACTATTATATATGAGAAAGTCAACATTTTGACTTAAATGACCAAATGAATAGTAACCTTACATGTTAAGTACAAATATTCAAGAAATAACTTTGTAATATGCTCTAGTAGGCCTAATGTGATTGGTTTGGATAGGTTGGCGTGGCAATAGAGTTCTGATAGCAGTACTGCGTATGATTATGGCTCCACGCCATTCTGTGATATGATAGCCTATGGCTATACTGATTATGATGTTATATTTGGCTTTATGCCTTATTGCTTTTATGGCTTATTAGCCATTCTGTCTGCACACCGGGAGACACATTGTGACCGATGGTGTGACGGCCCGAGGTACCTGGTACCAAATGCTAGTTTACCCGTTTATTCAGTCCGGTCAATTCGTATAGGTTACTTGGGCATGGAAAAGTATAAATGAAATTGATTTGATTATTAAAGGAAGTAAGGAAATTAAATATCAAGATAAAGAACAAGAATGATTACAATAAAAAGAGGCTCAAAATCATCAAGAAAACAATTAATAAAATGCTAGAAAGAGTTAATATCATAAGATATAATTAGCCTTCGACTAAATAATAAGTTAGTAATTATTTATTTCTTATAAGCACAATAACTAAGAAATTTTTACTTTTAATTGCATATTATATTTTTCTTTTATTATTGGCACCACTAAGCTTTATGCTTAGCGCGTCGCTTTTGCAACGCGTAGGTTCTGAAGAGACTGACAGAGAGCCCAGCAGACCACAGACAGGGTGAGGCTTGTATATAGATCTACATAGTGTCTGTGTCACCTCACAGGCTACAGTGCATTGGTAGGACACTAGGTCCCATTTTGGTATTTTGTACTGGTTGAATTTTGTAATTAAACTTTTATTTTTTCATGTATAATTGAAACTTATATAATATAATTTGGTATGAATGTCAGTATTTGTAAATTTGTGTTTATCAATGAAATGTATATGATTATGATGTTAAATGAATGAATGACAAATGGAAGAATTATTGAGAAATTATTGAAAATTGATGTGATAATTAGAAGTTATGAAATAGAATGACTATTGGAAGTGTTTTTCACAGGTTCCGAAGAATTGTTTTCTCCATTTTTAGCCGGTACTCTGCCGGATTTTCTATAAATTTTTCGAAACCTCAAATGAATTTATAATTTTAATAAATGAGTTAAATGAAATCAGTTTCATAAATTTCACTTAATAATTATAGATAAATAGATCAAGAATGGACAATAATAAATGAGATAAAATATGGTGTTCCGGTACACAGTGTGACATGCCTTACTTGACTACACTGCAGACGAGTGAGGGGTGTCACAATATAATTGTAAAGAAAAGAGAAAAACTAAGTTCTCACTCCATAGAACCACACAAGGTCCTAGAAAGAGTGGATTCGTTAGCATGCAGAATTGCTTACCTCTAAAAAGTGAAATGAATTTAAATTCAACGTATGATGGAGAAACTCATAAAGATCATAGCACATGAGGTGAAGCAGCTGAGAAATAAATGTATACATTTGGATAAGGTGTTATGGATCATTATTCAGATTATAAAGCTGCTTGGGAGTGTGAAGAGGGTATGAGGAGATAGCACCTACAGTTGTTCAGAGATTGATACCAGGTAAAATTTCGAGACGAAATTTATTTTAAGGGGGAGAGAATTGTAACACCCTTATATTTGCTAGTGCGTTCTACTATTCCGATGATCGGTGTCTTTCCAGACAGCTAGAATACCTGGAACTACACGTAAATGTTTGTGAGGAGACATAAGATAATGAAATATAGTAGAGAAAAATACAAGAAAAATAAAGGAAAAATAAGAGCAATGAAATGTAATTTGGTTAAACGAGCCAAAAACCTAAGCAATGGGTGACTGCACCGGGAAGTTGCGGCGAGAACCGTTGACTAGCCCTGGACCGTAAGGAACCCTGAGAAATATTTTGGGACTTAAATAAACATCTATCGAGGTATAATTGACTTAGAAAATGTCAAAGAAAATTGAATTAATTAGTACAAAGAAAAACAAAAAATCGAGAAACCGACAAAAATCGGTGTTATCGAAAAATCGGGAATACAACCTGAATAGGGGCATTTTGGTTAATTGACACCCCAAGCTGACTTTTGACCTAAGTTTCCATGGAAAATAAGTAGTTTTGAATTTTGAAAATGCCATGAAAAATGAAATTTCATGTGTTGTATAAATAAAGAAAATTGTGAGGTATAATGTTGAATAATTAAAAGTTTAACATTAACTTAATTTTTTAATTTTGTTAGTGGACCACTAAGCACGATATAAAGCATTAGAAACCAGAAATCTTCTACTAATATTATGCACTTCATCTTCTCTACTTAACCTTCACAATTGCCGAATTCATTTCTCCCTAAAGTCCACCATTGCCGTGCACACACCAAGCTCACTTCTCTCCATGATCAAGCTCCAATCTTGCAAGTGTCTTCACAAATTCTTGTCTATACATCTTAGGGAGCATATTGGGAGCAAAAAGGGAAGGATTTGAAGAAGATTTAACAAGCTTCAATAATAGGTAAGTGTGCAAACTCCTTCCTTTCTTAAGTAAAGTTTGTGTGAAGCTTGAGATAAGTAAATTGATGAAGAAATTTTGATGTTTTGATGAGTTATAGAGGTGCTCCATTTTTGGCAGCCATGGACATTGAAGAAGTTTGAGTTGTTTTCACTTGAATTTGATGGGTAATGAGGTTAATTAGAGTGGTTAAATGTATAAGTATTTGATTACCATGTGTATAGTTTGAATTGTGAGTTTGTGAATTGAAAATGGAAGCTTGATGTATATATGTAAATTGGGCATCCTTGTGATGCATGGTAGAGTGTTTTAATTCATGTAATAGTCTAGTGAATTATGGTACCAAGAATGGCAGAATGTGTATGTAATTATTGTTGGGAAATTAGATGTGTCAATGAGAGGTATTAATGTATATGTATTGTTAAAATTGGACTTTGAAATTCAGAGTTATAATTCGTGTATTGTGAATTGTTATATTCTATCCAATTTGACTAAAATGTGATGTGTTGAGTGGTTATGGTTTGGTACCAATTCATAATTGGGTAGAGAAGTGGACTTATAACAAGGTTAATGTGCAATTGATTGGTGTTTGGGAAAAGTATAAAAGGACAGTATACAAATGAGCCTATAACCCTAAATGTGTAATCCCAATTAGTATGAGGCTAATTGGAGGTAAAACTAGGCACAAAATGTGCCAACTTTCATGTTAAAAGCCTACCAAAATTCTGTCCGAAAAGTGACACTAAAACTGACCTTATCCGGAATTGCAACATTGTAAACTCAGAAATTGACCATATGAATAGTAGTCAGTCTTTTGGCCATAACGCACTTAAAACAGGTCCAAATGACCTAAAATTTATACTGTTGGAAAGCTTAGACATAGGGCTACATCTTTTATGAAGGTCACAGAACGCAGAAATGCCATTTACAAAGTCAAATTGCTTGCACAAGTTTAGTCACAAAATCTACCAGAATTGACTTAACCTAAAATTGACCTAAAAATTGCAATAAGAAGGCAACCTGTCCAGCATTAGTAAAATGACCATAACTTGGTTCAGAAAACTCCAAATGACATGAAATCAGTGTCAAAATGTCTAAGACATAAACCTACAATATTGCTCTTTTGACCAAGACGCAGAAACAAAGGGAAATAAGTCAATTAGCTAGGTCAAAGTAATGCACCAAATATGAAAAATTGCAATAAAATGCAATAATCTTTAAAATGAAATTGGTAACATATTCCAACACTTGAGGATTATAAAATGTGACATATTGATAACATTAAAATTAATTCACCTAGTGTGTATTAAAGGTCAACATTATAAGTTGACTAATGAAATGAATGGAACTGAATAGTACCAATAAAATTTAATTATTGAACTTTATTATTAGAAACAATTTAACTGAGTACTGAAACACTTTAAATTGTCTGTTTCAGTTAGAAAAGACACGGGGAAAGGAAAAGAACCACTGAGTCAAGGCCAAGAGGTGACTCATCCGAGGTCTGTGCACAATACTTTTTATATTCATTGCTTTTACTAGAAAACTTATTTGGAGAAATGATTTGTAAATTTATGGCTTTAGAAAATTTATTTGAGAAAAGTTTATTGCTTATTTTAGAAATGAAGATTTGAAATGAGGTTTGTTTGATTGCTGCCTGAATTATATTTGAACATTATGCACAATATTTTAAATTCATTGTTTTTACTAAAAAGCTAATTGAATAAGAGTTATGAATAATTTTTTATTATTTTGGCCTTGAGAATTTTATTTGAAAATTTGTGTGTTGCCTATGTTGTAAATAGAAATTTTAAGATAAAATGTGATTTGTGGTTTGTATGTTGCCTATGTTACAAATAGAAATTTTGAGATAAAATGTGATTTGTGGTCTGTATAAAATATTTAAATATTTTGATTTGAAATTGTTTTTGATTCACACTTGGCATGGCAATATCACTATGTTCCTCCTTTATTTACGGGGTGAGTATGACTATATTCCTCCCTCTCAGGCTTGCCAGTCTGAGGTGAGTTTGGATGAGTGCTCATTATCTAGCTAGCCACCTCCCTCATTGATTTCGATTAGTGGGGTGAGTATGCCTTGTCGTGGTGTACAACACGGCATGTTTGAAAAATTTTGTGTGATGACCTAAGTTGTATTATTGATTGGCAATACTATGTTTATTAAATTATTTGATCAAATTTGTGTTATATGAGCTTTGAAAATTGTGACATGAAATTGTGAATTATTTGAATTGTGAATTGAATTTTCAATAAATATTTTATATACCACATTTTAAATTTTTATTGTGCACCACTGAGTAAATTTTACTTAGCGATAACTTTTCATTGCTGTCGCAGGTAGATAGATAGATAAACCAGCAGAGTAGGCTGCTTGTGACTTCGCTTTGGGATTTTGCCTGGTATATTGAGTATACCACTTTCTTGTAAATATTATTGTAATGTATGTGAACTGTATGTATAGATTGTACTTGGTCTTGAGCAGTTATAAAATAAAGTTATAAATTATTTTAGCCTGTCAAAATATTGTATTACAATTCTCTTATTTCAGCTTTTGAAATATTCAGTTATTTTGCACTTTATTTTTGGAATTGCTGAATTTGAGTTTGACTTGTGTTGTGAAAATTGATTTGAGTTGAGCTATTTTTGGAGTTGGGGATTGAAACAAATACATTGGAAGTGTTTTTTACAGGTTTTTGAAGAATTATTTTCACAAAATACAAATGGCACTCTGTCGAAATTTTTATAAAATTTGTGGCTATTTCAGACCTAATGTGTGATTTAATTTCGATTAAAAAGTTTTAACGCCTGTCAAAAGTGCTCACCACTTTAAAAAGAAGTAAGAAATTATTTAAAATCCCTTGTAGTGTATTTAATGGGTTATCAGTAGGTAAAGTTTGGTAATTCATTATGTATACTACGGAATCATGTTATGCCTTATGAAAGGGTAAGGTGTGACAAAGTTGAAGGAGAAGGAAGTTACCTTAAAACTTTTCAGCCTTAGAGAAACACCGATGAAGTTTTTCCAGTAGGAAATGTCAATAAAAATAGGGAAAAACATTCAGAAGGCCTCAACTCTCAAAAGCGTCCAAGCAAAAAAAAAAATAGAAAAAGGAATAAGAGTCTTAAAAATATATAAGGAGGGCATTTAATGCTTTCTTGCAGGATATCCGAAATACGCGCCTAGGAGAGTAACAGACATGATTGTTAGGTCCTTAAGATAGCAAGTAATTATAACAAGTGACCATTTCGTCTACTAAGAGACTGTTCACATCCAAGAGGTGACTTGGCATCATTTGGACTACTCAATAAAATAACCATAATTCATAAAAGGAACTGAATGTGAAGATTCAAATAGGTGGGGGACTAATGATGCTAATCGCCCAAAACCAACAATTTTAGGGTCGACTTGTGATAAATCATTAAAGAAATAAATTATTTTTTATTTGAACAGAAATTGATTTTGTTCAATATAGAAAATTGCCAATAAAACAAGCACAAACTAATCGTTGAAAATAAATGGGAAAACTATGTGATTTGGCGATTTTTTAGGTAAGGTCTTGAAGTTAAATTTGTAACAAAAAGGTATTTTGAGTTTCACCTCTATTTGTGAAGAGGGAAAATTACTTAGTCGCTGTAAAAAAGTTAGATAAATTACAATTTAGTTTCTAAAATTTAATGAATTTTATAGATTGATCCTTCATTTTTTAAACACATCTATTTAACCTTTAACATTTAAATAAACCTATATATCAGTCCATTTTTATAATTATTCATTCAATTTATTATTAATTATATAAAAAATACTAAAATAGTATTATAAATTTATAATATAAATTTTATTTTAAAATAATCCCCATATTTTATAATATTTATTATTTTAATTATAATATTATCACTTTATTTTGTCAATAATCTAGATATATTGTATATTTGAACTAAAAGAATTTAGTAATAAAAAAATAAAAAAATAATCTATATACTTTCACGTCTATATACATCCAGGTAGGGATCCTTATATTTTTAAAACTCACTTATTTTGTCATTGATAGTTTAATAAATATATATATTATATTTATTAAACTATCAATGACAAAATAAGTGAGTTTAAAAAATATAAAGACTAATATATAAATTATACTTAAATCTCAAAAATTAAATTATAATTTATCATAATCTAGTAGCGCTAAAACTTAAATACATTTTTATCACAAATTTAACCTTAAAAACCTACTTGACAAATGCGCCAAATCAAAATTTCCCAAAATAATATCAATATTATTTCATTATGTATAAAACAGGGTATTACACTAAGCCTTTTGCCTTGCTTGAATTGGTCAAACAAGTCCTTTTCGCTACACCATGTTGAATTTTTTACAAACCTCAGCTTACTCATTCATCTCAACAGTAATATTTAATTAAAAATAAAATAAAATAATTTATAAAATTGATGAATTGAGCCATGATATACTCTAAAATTAGGTGTATACAGAATTAAAATAATATTACTATTTTATAATTTAATTTATCACTCAAAATTATTATTTATTTTATAATTTAATTTATCACTCAAAATTATTATTTAATTTTTTATTTTAACAAAATTAATTATTTGATATTTATATTTTTAAAAATATATTAATTAATTAATTTATTTTTATTTCATTTATTCTTTAATCCTTTTAGTTATTTTAGGTGTTAGTTTGAATTTTGTTCAATCATTATAATTTGAAAAACGTAATTTTAATAGCTTGAACTATTTAGTCTCATAATAATAATTTTTCTTCCTTTTAAATATATTTACTAATAGCAAATTTAAAGTAAATGGATGCTCCAAAGAGAAAAAAGGAAAAAAAAATAAAAGATACTAATTAATATATTTATTTTAAATGAAAAAGTATTTTTATTGCCGATTAGCCCAATAATTTTCTTTCTGATTTCACTTGCTTGAATTTTTGTGATTGATTGTGTCATTGTCTATCGCTAATTTTGTTGAATTTTGTTACTGATTGGTCGCTTCTAATCAGTTTTCAGAGCTTATTTATTTTTAATTAGCTCGGCTTATTATGTGAAAAATAATTTATTTTATAGAAATTATTTATTTAAAAAATATTTTCTTAAAAAAATGTTTTTTAATATGTGATTATAATATTAAATTAATAATATGTGTTTATATTATGTATATATAAATATTTTTATATTTAATAAAATTATCAAATTCTAAAAAATATTCTCTTTTAAAATGAGAAAATTATTTTTTAAAATAATTTTAAAAAATTTTCTATTAACTCATTTTTCTAAGCATTTCAACTATTAAATCATTTTTATAAACGTTTAAATACTAAAAAAAATGTTAAAAGTATTTTTAATGAAGTATTTTTTTATGCATCAAATGAAAAATTAATTTTTAATCCATTATTTTTTCGTTAAATAGAAAAAAGGTTAGTATTGTAAGCGTAAAAGAGGTGGTAATGGTGGTAGGAGAGTCAATGAGATTGTACTTTTTTTTTTTTTTAAATTCCACAATTTTTTTTTTAATTGTAGTGGAGGATTAGATTAGTGGTAGGCTTTTTTCTATAAAAAATTGTGGTGTTGGTCTTCCTGAACTTGTTGACCCTGGAACTAATTCCTTTCTTTATTTTATCACAATTGTGCATGTAGGTAGGGGCATGTTTGGAAATTAGAATTAAGAACTTTGACGGGTTGGAATTACATCAATTATAATCTGTTTATCAATAATTAGAAAAGCTCATTTCAAACTTATTGCTAGAAAAAATTATTATTTAATTCATTTAATTTAATAAAATTAATTAATTTATTTTTCATTTTAAAAAATATATTAATTAATTTTTATAATTTCTTTTATTTACTTTCTAATTTTTTTATTAAATTTTTTATTAGTATCAATATATTAAAAAAATTTACTATTACGTGAATTAAATAATTTAAAATTTATAAAATAGTTAAATTTTTCCACTTATAGAATTTGGAAAAAATTTAAATTAATATTTAAAATAATTAAAAGAATTAAAAATAAATGAAATAAAAAATATGAAAATTGATTAATATTATTAAATAATTAGTTTTATTTAAATTGGGAGATTAAATAATAATAATTTTACCATCTCATTAAAACTATTGAATTTGACTTAACAATGGCTAAATGTCGCCTTCGAAACTGAAATGTTGTAGTCGTGGAGTAACAAGCCTCACAATATTTTTAGCCTCTAGAGCAACAGCAGCCTTGGTTATAGATTTCATTCAGTATAAAAATTTGGCCTCACCTGAAAAAGGTGTAACATAAACAATTTCAATGTTTGGATAGGCAGAAGGAGAGAAAAAAAAAAAAAAATTTAAAATATTCACTATTTTTTTATAAAAAAATATTAAAAAAGAGAAAATTAGGATTATTATGCTCTGGATATTGTCTCTTAGGAGTGAGCATTATTCAGTTCAAACCAAATAAACCGAACTGAACTGTCTTAATTCGGTTTAATTTTTAAAATAATTTGGTTTGGTTCGGTTCAATTTAATTCGATTTTATATTATAAAAATTTCAATTATTTCGATTTGGCTCAATTTTGAAGAGAAAAAAAATCAGTTAAACTGAACCGAACCGAATAGTTTTATTGATTTTTGAATTAATTTATTTTTATAGGGAATTTATGAATTATATGTAATTATATATATATATATATTGTTTAATTTCATTGATTAATGGTTATTAGGTTCAAACTAAGGTCAAAATTAAACCAAATAACTTGAAAATCAAGTCTAAATTAAAAAATCAATTAAAAATCAAAACCGATCAGTTTGAATCGAACCAAATTGAAATAGAGCGATTTGGTTCGATTCAATTTTTTATCTATTTCGGCTCAGTTAGGTTCGGTTTTTAAAATATGTAATTCAACTTTAATGATTCGGTTCGATTTGATTCGGTTCGATTTGAATAGAATGCTCACCCTACTGTCTTTTCAATTTGAAGAGAAAATGAGGAAACAGTGGGAAAAGTATTATAAAATATAAAATTACATCCATACCCCTTAATTTTTTTTTTTTTTTTCTTCAGAATGTCTTTATAAAGTTAAGATAAAATGAACCAACCAGTAGTATTTAGAGTAATCTTTAACAATTAAAATTTGAATTTGAATTCTAATTGAAATTATATATATATATATATATATATATATTAAAATGATAAAATAAAATATTTTTTCTTTTCAATTTTTCTTTTTCCAAATATTTCTCTTCACTTGTTTTTATTTTCCAAACTTGGATAAAAAGAAACACAAACTAATGATTAAAAAAACAATATTAATAATATCTCATTACGGAAAAAACTGGGCATTGAAGTAAACATTTTGTTTTGCTTGAACTACCCAAACAGGTCGTTTTCCTATACCATATATTATATAATTTGAACCAGTGATATTTCTAATGAGAATCAAGTTATATCAACACCAAAGGATTTCATCCAAGGTCCAATTACTAGAGCTAGAGTTAAATCACTTCAGAATTTAATTTGTGAAGTCTTAAGGAGCAATGATTATAAGCTGGAATGGCATAAAGAAAATTATAAAAGATTAAATTTGGTGAAAATTAAGCTTCGAAGTGACCAAGTGTCATGTGGAGCATTAGGTTATATGGAATAATTGATCCAACCCATGTACATGCATTAGGTTCCACACACAAGAAGAGGGAAATATGCTGCTGGCACATTTTTTTGAGGGGGTTACATGCACATGTGCACAAAAGTACAATTGTCACCTTTTTGAAGGAATATTCTTTACTGTTATAACTACCTCTCTTTTGGACTTAAATGCCCTTGTTATTGTTGTATTAAGTTTGCTTTTTGTTTGAGACTTTTTAGTCTTTTGGTAGTTTAATTTTTGTTTGGACTTAAAGCTCCTTGCAGCTGTTATTAAAGTAGGAATGTTTTAGCCTTTAGCTTTGGGACCAAGAAGCTATAAATACAAGTGTAATGAGAGGGGTGGAGGACACACTTTGAATATTAATGAAAGATTGTTTCTGCTCCATTTGTGAGTAAATTGGCTGTTGCCTTTATTCTTGTAAAGCTCATTAACTTGCTGAGATTGCTATCTTGTAAGGTTTAACATACATAATATTCTTGGTTTATTCATTCTCCATATGAATTAGGTCAAGAATCTCATTTCTAGTATTTTCTTTGAATTACACATCAATCTGATTGTGCTGGTTCAAAGAATCCAATTTGTATAGCTTTAATTTGGTGTTTTCCATTTTTAGTTCATTGTTTACTGAATGTGGGTTTCAAGTTGCTCATTACTTGAGGTTCATGTCCAAACAGCTCAAGGATTTCAATTCCATCTGATACTATTCTTTGAATTACACATCACTTCTGTGCTGGTTCAAAGAATCAAATTCATATATCTTGATTTAGTGCTTTCCATATTGTTTCTTTAATTCTTGAATGTGAGTTTTCAAGTTGCCAGTTATCTGAAGGTTCACATCAGTTTTGGTATCAGAGCAAAGGGACGTCCAAACAAGGTAAATTCTCTGTTTGCTTCTTCTTCTTCTTGCTTACTTTGTATTTGTTACCTTTTTCATATTTATTGTTTGGCTCTAGTTCCATATTTGCTTCTTCTTCTTCATCTTGTGCCTGGTTCTTTCTTACTGAACCTTATTTTTGCTTCTTATTGTGTTTTTGTTATTCATATTTTGTTCATTGTATGCTTGATCGAAATTAACTCTTGGGGATTAGAACAATCTGTTTATTTAAAAACTTGTTTTGTTGAGTTTGTCTTAGGGTTCTAGGTTAATCAAGCTGTAGCCATTTTTTCCAGCCATCTACTTTGCTTCCTTCATTGTGATATCAAGCATGAGAGGTTCTTTGGGTCATTGAGTTAAACTTACCCATTTGGCCTGAAACTCTACCAGCATTATTTGGGTGTGTTTAAGACATTGGGTGTCAATTTCGAGGGTTATTTGATATTGTTTGCCTACTGAACCAAAATTTTACGGCAGACCCGATCAAATTAAGTTCACATAACAAATCAACCCAGAAATTCCTAAAAACTTATAGGGAGTTTATACCCATTTTTTAGTGGTTTCCAAATTAAATTTCAGCTTAAAATTCAACCATTTGTGTGGGGAACCAAAATTTTGCGGTAGACCGAATCAAACTAAGTTCATATAGCAAATCAACCTAGAAATTCTTAAAAATTTACAGGCTGTTTATGCCATATTCAAGTTGTTCCCAAATCGAATCTCAGCTCAAAATTTAATAGGTTGTGTGGGGAACCAAAATTTTGTGATAGACCAGATCAAATTTAGTTTACATAGTAAACCTGCCAAGAAAAGCCTCAAATTCTAATAGTAATTAGTCAATATTGGGGTGCATTTGTCTACTCAATTTCAAATCAAAATACACTCATTTTCTTGGTGTTCCTAACTTGATGCAATTCTTGGTGTATTGTGTGATCTGCCGATAGTTGTGATAAGTTGGTGGTAAACATGGATATTTGAGCTTGATATCACTTCTTTAGGTTGTCTATTTTCTAGCTTTCTACTCTTTTATTTTGGTGTCTTCTTTCTTGATTCCTTATTGCATTACATTTCCTTACTTGAGTTTTTCTTTTCTTGACTTCTTGAGTCACATTATTGCTTTCTTGATTACTCGTTTTGATCCATCACGTGCAAGAATTTTATTGTGTGTTAAATTTTTATGAGTTGTTGTCTTGGTTTGAGTTACTTGAGTTTGATAAGAACTTGTGGACATAGCCAAGAGAGGTAAAAGGCACAAAGTGGTGAGTTCATAAAAGGGGAAAAGCCTTGTTAAGTTAAACACAAGTGGAGTGTCCCTTGTTAAGTGTAAACACATAAGGGAGTGAGTGAGGTTTTTTCTTTACACTAACCATTGTCTAGAAGGGGTGATGGTAGTGAGAGGGAAGGTGAAAATCCATTCTATATGTAGGCTGTCAGACAACAATTTGAAAGAATAAATGTTGTGTGCAATGGAATCATAGATAGTTTGGAAAGATTGTAGCAAAGAGATAGGCAAAATGAGATAAGGCCAAATAAAAGGGATCCTACACCTCCAGTAGTTGAATCTGATGAAGATGAGGTTGATAACTATGATTTTGAGGTTGAAAAACCTAGGAGGGATAGGCATGAGAGAAGAGCTGAAGATAGGAGAAATGGGGATAAGAGGATAAGAAGAGAAGAAAGAGAGAAGAATAGGGTAGATGACAATATCAAAAGTATTAAAATGAGCATCCATCCTTTCTAAGGGAAAAATGATTCGGATGTGTATCTATAATGGGAAAGGAAGGTAGAAGCTGTCTTTGATTGTCATCACTATTCGGAGGAGAAAAAAGTAAAGCTGGCAACAGTAGAATTTATTAATTATGCTTTAGTATGGTGGGATCAGGTGTTGGTTAGTAGAAGGAGAAATTATGAGCAACCAATTGCAACATGGGGTGAGATGAAAACTATAATGAGGAAGAGATTTGTTCCTAGTCATTACTTTAGAGAGCTACATTAGATGTTACAAAGATTGACTCAAGGTTCTAAAAGTGTTGAAGAATATCATAAAAAAATGGAAATTGCTATTATTAGAGCAAATGTGGAGGAGGATAGAGAAGCCACCATGGCTAGATTCTTGAATGGGCTAAATAAAGAGATTGCTCATATTGTTGAGTTACATCACTATGTTGAGTTGGAGGATATGGTCCACATGGCTATGAAGGTAGAAAGGCAACTTAAAAGCAAGTCAAAATTTAGAGGAAATGCAGGTACTTCTTCATCTTGGAAGTCTAACTGGAATAAGGAGGATAGGGAAAAGGCTATTAGCAAATGTAAGAAAATGAGGAAAAGGAAAAGAAGGTGGAAAAAAAATTTTATAGAAAGTAAAGGAATGGAGGTTGCTGCTACTACCCGAAATAGAGATGTGAAGTGTTTTAGGTGTTTGGACAGTGGACATATAGCTTCTCAATGCCCTAACAAGAGAGTCATGGTCATGAGAGAAAATAGTGAGATAGAAATGGAGGAGGAAATTGTGAGTGGCTCTACATCTTTAGGGGAGGAGGATGCAAAGGTAGAATATGCTATTGAGGGAAGTGCTCTAGTGATTATGAGAGCATTAAATACTCAAGTAAAGGAGGATATTGGTGATGAATTACAAAGAGAAACAATTTTCCATACAAGGTGCCTTATCCAAGATAAAGCTTGTAGTGTCATCATTGATGGGGAAAGTTGTGCCAATGTTGCTAGTATTATTTTGGTGCAGAGATTAGGGTTGAGGACTTTGAAACACCCTAGACCCTATAAATTGCAGTGGTTGAATGAATGTGGCGAGGTGAAAGTAACAAAACAAGTGCTGGTTTCCTTTATAGTAGGAAAGTATCAAGATGAGGTTATGTGTGACGTAGTTCCAATGCAAGTTAGCCATTTGTTACTTGGCCGACCATGGCAATTTGATAGAAAGGTGATTCACGATGGGTATAAAAAAAGGTACTCATTTGAAATGAATGGAAGGAAAATCATTTTAGCACATATGAGACCAAAATAGATTTATGAAGACCAAACAAGGCTTAAGCAAGCAATGGGTGAGGTAAAATCAAGAGTGGCCGAAAAGAGAGCAGAGAAGAAAAGAAAGAGTGAAAAAAAATTGAGTGAAAATATTGTGAGTGAGCAAGACAAGGTTGGTTGTGAGGAAAGAAAAGAGAGTAAAAAAAAATTCCAAGAGTGTTTGAAAAAGGTGAATCTTCGGCGAAAAAGGAAAGCTGTGTAGAAAGAAGGGAGAGAAAATTAAGCTTGTATGCTGAAGGAAGAGATGTGAGGAATGCCATGTTTGCTAACAAGCAAATGTTATTAATTGTATTTAAGGACTCTTTTTTATCCACATCTGACCTTGACCCCAATTTGCCTAGTATTGTTATCTCCCTTTTGCAGGAATATGAGGATGTGTTATCCGAGGATATGCCACATGGACTACCACCTATTCGAGGGATTGAACACCAGATTGATTTTATACCTAGAGCAGTTATTCCCAATCATCCAGCCTATAAAACTAACCCTGAAGAAACCAAAGAATTACAAAGGCAAGTTGAGGAATTGCTAGCTAAGGGTTATGTGAGAGAAAGTATGAGCCCTTGTACTATACCCATCCTTTTAGTACCAAAGACAGATGGCACATGGCACATGTGTGTGGATTGTAGGGCGGTCAATAAAATTACTATAAAATATTGCCACCCTATACCTAGATTGGATGATATGTTGGATGAACTTTGTGGTGCTTGTGTTTTTACCAAAATTGACTTGACAAGCAGATATCATCAAATTCACATGAAAGTAGGTAATGAATGGAAGACTGCATTTAAAACAAAGCATGGACTATATAAGTGGTTAGTGATGCCTTTTGGGCTAACTAATGCTCCTAACACTTTTATTAGATTGATGAATCATGTGTTGCATGCTTTTATTGGAAAATTTATTGTTGTTAATTTTGATGATAGATTAGTTTACGGTAGAGACATGAATGAATATATGCATCATTTAAGAGCTGTATTCGATGTGTTTAGAAAGGAAAAATTGTATGCTAACTTCAAGAAATGTTCATTTTGCATGGAAAAGGTTGTCTTTTTAGGATTTGTCATTAGTGCTAATGGTGTTGAAGTTGATGATGAAAAAATTAGAGCTATTAGAGACTGGCCTATTCCAAAGTCTGCATCTTAAGTACGTAGTTTTCATGGATTAGCTAGTTTCTATAGAAGATTTATTAAGAATTTCAGTACCATTGTAGCACCATTAAATAATCTTGTCAAAAAGAATGTTAATTTTGTTTGGGAATAGAAACAAGATGAAGCTTTTCATAAAATTAAAGACATGTTATGTTCCACTCTTGTGTTGGCTTTACTTGATTTTTCTAGGACTTTTGAGATCGAGTGTGATGCATCAGGAATAGGTATTGGAGCTGTTTTAATGCAGGATAAGAGACCAATAGCTTACTTTAGTGAGAAGCTTAATGGAGTAGCTTTGAACTATTCTACATGTGACAAAGAGTTGTATGCATTGGTATGTGCCTTGGAAACTTGGCAACATTACCTTTGGCCAAAGTAATTTGTCATCCACACAGATCATGAGTCAATGAAACATATCAAGGGGCAGAATAAGTTGAGTAGTCGTCATGTAAAATGTGTTGAGTTCATTAAGACCTTCCCATATGTGATTCAATATAAACATGGGAAAGATAATATGGTTGTTGATGCCTTATCTCAAAGGTATAATCTTCTTACTCTTCTTGATGCAAAGTTATTGGGATTCGAATATGTGAAAGAATTATATGTTGAAGATGATGACTTTGCTAAGGAGTATGTTGCTTGTGAAAAGAATGCTTTTGAGAAATTTTATAAGCACTATGGATATTTATTTAGAGAAAATATATTATATGTGCCTAAGAGTTCCATGTGTGATTTGCTTGTGAATGAATCCCATGCTGGTGGATTAATGGGTCATTTTGGTATTGCCAAAACTTTAGATGTGTTAAAGAAACATTTTTATTGGCCGAATATGAAAAGAGATGTTAAAAGAGTATGTGGTAGGTGTGTTATGTGTGCTAAGGCAAAATCTAGAGTTTTGCCACAAGGTTTATATACTCCTTTACCTAACCCTAGTGATCCTTGGGTTCATTTGTCTATGAATTTTGTGTTAGGATTATCTAGGTCTAAACAAGGCCATGATTCAATTTTTGTTGTTGTTGACAGGTTTTCAAAAATGGCACATTTTATTCCATGCTATAAAATAGATGATGCTACAAATGTTGCAAATTTATTCTTTAGAGATATTGTTAGGTTGCATGGCATACCTAAGAGTTTAGTTAGTGATAGGGATGTTAAATTCTCAGTCATTTTTGAAAGGTTTTATGGGGAAAATTGAGCACCAAATTGTTATTTTCCACCATTAGTCACCCACAAACCGAAGGTCAAACTGAAGTAGTAAATAGGACACTAACTACTCTTTTGCGTGCTGTGGTTAAGCAAAATTTGAAGTATTGGGAAGATTGCATTCCACTTGTTGAATTTGCATACAATAGAAGTGTGCATTCTTCTACTGGCTATTCTCCATTTGAAATTATGTATGGTTTTAATCCTTTAACTCCTTTGGATCTTTTACCTTTGCCTGTGAACGAGCTTGCTAGTTTAGATGGAAAAGGAAAAATAGAATTGGTGAATTAAATCCATGAACAAGCCAAGCTTCAAATTGAAAAGAAAAATGAAAAATATGCTAGTCGAGCCAACAAAGGAAGGAAGAAAGTTACATTTCAACCTATAGATTAGGTATGGGTTCACTTGCGCAAAGAGAGGTTTCCCTCTCGAAGGAAATCAAAATTACAACCAAGATGTGATGGACCTTTTTAAGTGCTGACCAAAATTAATAATAATGCCTACAAAATAAACTTGCCCGATGAGTATAACGTCAGTGCCACCTTTAATGTTGCTAATTTATCTCTTTATGTTGATGCAAGAATAGATTCGAGGATGAATCCTTTTAAAGAGGAGGAGAATGATGAGAATCAAGCTACATCCATGCCAAAGGATTTCATCCAAGGTCCAATTACTAGAGCTAAAGCTAAATCACTTCAGAATTTAATTTGTGAAGTCTTAAGGAGCAAGGATTATAAGCTGGAATAGCATGAAGAAAATTATAAAAGATTAAATTTAGTGAAAATTAAGCTTGGAAGTGACCAAGTGTCATGTGGAGCATTAGGTTACATGGAATACCCTATGGACATACATGCACCAGATCCAACCCATGTACATGCATCAGGTTTCGCACACATGAAAAGGGAAATATGCTGCTGGCACCTTTTTTTGGGGGGTTACATGCACATGTGCACAAAAGTGCAGCTGTAACCTTTTTGAAGGAATATTCCTTGCTATTATAACTACTTCTCTTTTGAACTTAAATGCCCTTGTTGCTACCGTATTAAGTTTGCTTTTTGTTTGGGACCTTTTAGTCTTTTGGTAGTTTAATTTTTGTTTGGACTTAAAGCTCCTTGCAACTGTTACTAAAGTAGGGATATTTTAGTCTTTAGCTTTGGGACCAAGAGGCTATAAATACAAGTGTAATGAGAGGGGTGGAGGATACACTTTGAATATTAATGAAATATTGTTTCTGCTCCTTTTGTGAGTAAATTGGCTGTTGCCTTTGTTCTTGTGAAGCTCATTAACTTACTGAGATTACTATCTTGCAAGATTTAATGTGCATAATATTCTCGGTTTATTCATTCTCCATATGAATTAGGTCAAGAATCTCATTTCTGATATTTTCTTTGAATTACACATCAATCTGATTGAGTTTCAAGAATCCAATTCGTATAGCTTGAATTTGGTGTTTTCCATTTTGAGTTCATTGTTTATTGAATGTGGGTTTCAAGTTGCTCATTACTTGAGTTTCAAGTTGCTCATTACTTGAGGTTCATGTCCAAACAGCTCAAGGATTTCAATTCCATCTGATACTATTCTTTAAATTACACATAACTTCTGTGCTGGTTCAAAAAATCAAATTCATATAGTGCTTTCCATATTGTTCCTTTAATTCTTGAATGTGAGTTTTCAAGTTGCCAGTTATTTGAAGGTTCACATCAATTTCGATCTCTTTCAGCTCCTATGTTATCAATTTCAGCTGGGTTTTCATCACTAATTTATTTATTTTTAATTTTTTAAGCAATTTTTAATTTTTTTTGTTAATATAATTTTCAATTTGTTACTATTTCAATAAATAAAAGAAAATTTGCAGTAGTGGACATAATGATAATTGCATGGACATTAGACCTAGAAGTTCAGAATTCAACTCTCCTCCCCCTATATATGTATGATAAAAGAATAGAAAAAGAAGTTAGTGGCGGGAGAGTAATGAGTTTATATTGTGGCATAAAAGAGATGGTGATGGTGGTGGTGGTGGTGGTGGGAGAGTCAATGGGATTTGTGTTGTCGCGTAAAAGAGGTTGTAGTGGTAGGTGGGTGGCTGATATTTGTAGATTTACTTTCTTTTTTTTTTTTTTAATTTTCTACTAATTTTTTTTAATTTTTTTTTAAATGTGGTGGAGGATTAGATTAGTGGTAGGCTCTTTTTTTTTTAATCAAAATTTTGGTTACTATGGTGCGGATCTTCCATCTCATGTACCATGTTAATCCAGAAACTAATTTAGGTCCTTTTATTTATATTTTATTATGGTTGTGCTTGTAGTTTAGGGCATGTTTGGAAATTTAAATAAAATAAAAAGTTTATTTTGATCCTTAAAATTATGTCAAATAGTTATATAATTCTTTAAAGTGTTTCGGTCCAATTAAGCATTTCAACTTTTAAAAAAGATCAAATAAGTTTTTCAAATTTTTAAAAATAGATGAAATAAGTCTTTGAGGAAAAATAAACCCTTTAACTTTTAAAAATAAATTAAAAAGACTAAACTATAATTTATCTCTAATATAAATCCAATCAAGAATGTGCATGAAGTTTTACTAATGCAACTGGGCCTCATTAGCAATCTTGCGTTTTGATCTGCAACATCTGATAGATATTTGCTACATCTTGAAGTAAATTGATAAGTTGTTTTTTTACCGAAGGATTTTTTTTAACGAAGGGTTCAAAAAGCTTCTTTATAGATACTATGAAGAGCATGATAAACCCATAGAGAAGATTTTTAAATCATTTAGTAAAGAAAAATTTATCAATCTGCTATAGAATGCATCAAATACTTATCAAAATATTCTAAATAAGATACACAAGATTACTAATGAGAACCCCATACGCTAAAATATCTTCATGCATAGCGTTAGCTGGATTTACATTAGAAGCAAATTATAGTTTAGTCTTTTTTTTATCTATTTTTAAATGTTAAAGGCTTATTGGTACCCAAAATAGTAAAATGACTTATTTGATCTTTTTTAAAATTTGAAAGGTTTGTTTAGATTTGGAAATACTTTAAGAACTTATATGACTATTGCCCATACTTTAAGGACCAAAATAAGTCTTTTGCCTTAAAATTAAGAACTTTAATTTCATGGGGTTGGAATTTCATTAATTATAATCTCATTATCAATAATTAAAAAAATTAATTCCAAATTTATTGCAAAATGTTTGGCAATAAATTTTAAAGTAGCATTTAGTGTTTTAATCCTAATCAAAATAATACCTCTCTAATTCATACTGTTCATGACATGGTATTTATACTAGTGTTTAAAGGAGGTTGAGAGAGTATTTTTACTAGGATTAAAAAAAATGATGCTATTATTTTTACATTTAACAACTAATGCAATACCTGTTTTTACCGAAAATTTTTATTTTAAATCACTATATAAATAGTTAATCACTAACAGTCAACATCTAATAGTTAATAGTTAGTAAAACAATTAATAGCCACTTAAATAGTTGTTATTTAATAACAACTAAAACAACTAATATTACCGTATAAGAGTAGAAATAAGGGTGAATAATAAAAATAATTTTCTTTTAATATTTTTGAATTCTCCCATGATTTATCCACATATATGCTCTCAATCTTTTGCAAGAAAACAAATTCTATTCTATTAATAGAATTCAATTCTTTTCTATTGGTAATAGAATTCTTTTGTTTGGAAATTGAATTCCCTTTTTTTTGTAATAAATTAATAATGAATTCAAACCGAATATTAATATTTATACTTACAAATTACAACTATTTTTATTACCTTAAAATGTTTTATGAAAAATTATTATTAATATTATTATTAACATCCAAAAATCTGAATTTCAAGGTTGCTTCAATGAGAAATCAATATGCAGTCCTCTGAATATTATGCAGCCTGTATCAGCCTAAGCATTTGTTAATTATTATCTTCTTGATGTAATAATTTGGTTTATTGTTCTACTAAATGTTATTGGTTAAAACCTTTCAAAATAATAAAATTAACAAAATCAATTTAGGAAATTACTTAAAATAAAATAAAAATTAGACCCAACTTTCAAAATCAATGTGTAGTTAAGAAAGAATATAAATAACCACACAACTGATCTGAATTGATGATATATTGATAATCAGAAAAGGAGAATATAAATACAAGGTCGCTGCTACAGCTAGAAGCTAACAAGGACTCTAATACAGTTGAAACAAGGAAACCGAATATACAAGATATTTACAACAAATATTTGTCTTAAAATAGGAAACACACTCTATCATGCCCTCTCAATTTGAGGGCATAGAGGCACAAATTGTGAAACAATCCCGAATGAACTCATGGCATGCACGAGCAAGAAGTTTAGCGAGCACATCTACCAATTGATCTTTGGAAGACAAATATTGAATAACTGACTCATTTTTCGTAACCTTGTCTCATACGAAGTGAAAATCAACTTCAATATGTTTCATTCTTAATTGAAAAATAGGATTAGCAGTCAAATATGTTGCCCCAATATTGTCACAGAATAGAACCAGCACATGAGATGGTTTAACATTAATTTCTTGAAGTAATGTTTGAATCCATGTGACCTCTGCTGTTGCTGCTCCTATGGCTCGATACTCGGCCTTAATCGAGGAACGAGCAATAGTTTTCTGCTTCTCTTAATGCCAAGAAATTAGAATTGCACCAAGAAAAACAACATAACCCGAAGTGGACTTATGGTCATCCACATTACTTGCCTAGTCAGCATCACAATAAACAAATAAAAAATGAGTAGAGGACTAGGTAATGTGTAAAGGATATGTTCTTGTTTCTTAAAGATAGCAAAGAATTCACTTTATAGTTGCCCATTATGCATCAGTTGGATTTTGAAGAAATTGAGCCACTTTATTCATAGCATATGTCACATTAGGACAAGTGAAAGATAGATATTGAATGCCTCTAAGTACACTTCGAAACAAAGAAGGATTGTCAAATAGTTAGCTATCAACACAAGATAACTTGACATAGGTAGTTACAGGAGTAGATATTCTTCCGCGTGAATTCATTCTAGCCTTTTATGGCAAGTCATAGATGTATTTATGTTCTGTTAGGAGAAGACCATTGGGGATCTTAGTTACCTCAATTTCTAAGAGGTAATCAAGTTCTCCAAGATGTTTAATTTTGAAGTGAGACTAAAGGGACTTAATTAATAAGAGAACATAAGTGGAATTATTACCCGTTAGTACAATATCATCTACATATACCATGCATAGAACCCTATTACCATCTTGCTAATGGTGAAAGAGAGAGGAGTCTGCCGTGAAGGCTTGAAACCATGAGATAACAAAACTTCCAACAACTTCTTATGCCATTGACGTGGGGCTTGGCGAAGGCCATATAATGACCATTTTGATTTACACACAGAATCAGGTTGATCACGATTAATAAAACTTGTAGATTATTCCTTAAAATTGTGTCATCTAGTTCACCATTAAGGAAAGCATTTGACACATTAAGTTGATGAATTTCCCAACCATTAGAAATCATAAAAGACATGAATGTGCGAATAGTTGTAGGCTCAACAACTAAAGAAAAAGTCTCAAAGAAATCTAGTCCTAGCCTTTGATGGAACCCTTTGGTAACCAATCTCGGTTTATACTTACCAACACTACCATTAGGTTTTTGTTTAACACAAAAAATCCATTTACACCTGACAATATTGTCAGGAGTAAATCGTGGAACTAATTCCCATGTACCATTTTGAATTAAGGCATTGACCTCTTTATTCATTGCATCCCTCTAATTCTTATCAATAATTTATTTATTGTAGTAGGTGGAAACATCATATGTTGACCATTGAGCCAAAAAGATCTTTGGCTTAGCACTGCTAGTCTGAGACTATGTTACCATTGAATGAGTTTGTTGGAGTGGATTAGTAGGCTATAGCAGTGGATCAGTATGTTATACAAAAGGATTAGTATGCTGTGGCTTAGCTACCATAACTATGGAAAGTGATGTCCCTCTTTATTGAACCTAGGAATGCAATTGAGGTGTACGAGAAGAATTTGGCACAAGTATGAATGTTGCGCTGGTGGGGAAGGTGTGGTGGTATCTTGTTCAGAAATATGCTATGGATGTGGTGTAGTAAGGTAGAACATACAGTATTTGGTGTTAGTAGTGGTCCCGGTATGCCATCTTGAGTTGGTAAAGCTGTTGGAGCCAGCAAAGGAGCAGGACAGGTTGATAGCGAAACTAATAGTGGAGCAATGAAATCGGTAGCATGCTGATCACTGTACTGTAGATAAGGAAATTCTTGTCCATAAAAACAAACATGACATTAGACAAATATTTTACCAGTAGAAAGTTCCAATCAATAGTATCCTTTGTGAATCTTACTATAACCCAGAAAGATGCATTTACTTGATCGTGATTGTAATTTGTTAGTAGCATAAGGTTTAAGCTAAGGATAGCAAAGACAACCAAAAACATGTAATTCATGATAATTAGGTTTTGCCCCAAAAAGCAATTCATATGGTGTGGAAGAACTAGTTAGATGTGAAGGAATACAATTGATGGTATAGACACCACATTCAAAAGCATAGGCCAATATTTAACGGGAATGTTGGCATGATGGAGTAAGGTTCTACTTGTTTCAACAATTTAACTATGATGTTTTTTAGGCCAACCATTTTGTTCTAGGGTATGAGTGCAAGAAACACATTGTGTAATGCCATTATCTATCAAGTACTTTATGAGAGCTTGAAACTGTCTCTCTCTAACCCCACCCCCTTTCTTTCCTCCCTTAATTTGCTTGAAAACTTTTTATTAATAAATTAAAATGTTTTTCCACATGCTGATGAAATTGTATAAGGGTAGGTAACACATCTGATTTCTTTTGAAGAAAATAAATCCAAATATATTTGGTATTGTGATAAAACAAGATGACATAGTAATGATGACCACCAATGGAAGTAGTAGGGAAAGGACCCCAAACATTAGAACAAATAAGTTCCAGTGGTTTATTAACTCTAGAACTAGACAATAGAAAAGGCAGCTTATGCATTTTGCCTAAGTGACACGCATGACATGGATTACTAGAATTAAAAGTACAAGATAAACTATTACTATGAAGAATTTTGCTAACAACTCTGGAATTGGCATGGCCAAGTCTTGCATGCCAAACTGGAAATGTTGCAGCATTAGCTTCAGGTGGAATGGAAGAAGAAACTTCCAAAGGCATATGTTATAGACCATCCTTACTCAGAACAACACCTATTTCATGAGGATATCCTTCACAAGAAAATAGTCAGGATAAAATTCAATGGAAACATTATTCTAATGAATAAAAGCATTAACAAAAGGTAAATTACGATATTGTCATGACAAAAAGTCGAAGTATAATTATGAACAGAAAAAGATCCAAAATGAGTGATAGAAATTTTTTTAACATTGCTAATAACAATTTCGTCGATGCCACGATATTAATTTTGATGGATAAGATTCTCCACATCTACAGTTAAGTGATAGTTTGCTCTCGAGTCCATTGTCCAAGATTGAGATTAAGCAGCTGCCATATTTGTTGTTGGTGAAGAATTTGATGAACTATTGTTGGTCACCATTCCCATTGCATTTATGGCGCACAAGGGAAGTGAAATTACGATTAGATTGAGGATAATTGCTAAAAGTAGATTGCCCACGACCACACCCTTTACCAAAACGCCCACAAGGAATTGAAGCAGAGAGATTAGCATACTGTGCAAATCAGTTAACATTCAGTTCATATGGATTAGCATACTGTATAGATCGATTAGCACATTGTGCAGATGGAGGAATAGTAGAATCAATGGAAAGAGTTTCCATTTCTAATTGGGCTTCTTTGCTGAGTAGTAAAGCATAAAGATCATCATAAGAGAGTTGAATTTTGAGCCTCAAATGCTTGAATGAAAGGCCTATAGGAAGAATCGAGACCTTCCATAACATCATTCATAAGGGTTTCTTCATAAACTTCACTTTGGAGTGCTGCTAATAAAATGATCTGAGATATATTTTGTGCATTTCATATACTCATCGATTGAATCACTTCCCTTTTTAAGATACTTCAATTGCTTTCTTAATTTCATGACTTGAGTTTATGGATCCTATTGAAAAGATGTTCTCTAGTTTAAGGCCTACAAGCTATTGAAAGACCTATGATCTGTGGCAGTCACGTCTTAGAAATAGAGCAAAAAAGCCAACTGAGAACAAGTTGGTCCTACCTATACCACTGATCATAGGCAGAACTAGGTGTGCCATCTGTCAAGGGGTAGAAAGTTGGATAGTAAAATGTAATTTTTGGAGACTAAAGATGATATTTTATACTTAATTTTCATTTATATAATTTTAGGGTGTGATAGCTTAAGCATAGTGATGTCTTCTCTTATCACACCCTATTGTGTCCCTAATACTCTTTAGGGGGAGTGACTAGTTGGCTATTGTTGGGCCCAGCTAGTCGCCTATCATTGAGTCTCTGTCTCTCTACTCCTTGGAGGTTTTCCCCCTATTCATAAATGATATGAGGACTATTTGTCTCCTTATACTGATTATGCTACATGAATGAAAAAAGAGTCAGTTCATTGAATGTTCATGCCCCGTTATTTGATGTGCTTATTATGCTTGTGATGCTTGTCTATATGAGATGCTTGTGATGCTCCCCAATTGGCTTGCCAAAGCCCCATGTTAATATACTCATTTTAATTGACAAATTATTGTGAAATTCTTCTGACTAACTTGTCTTGAAAGAGTTCATACAAGTACCACATAATCCTAAGTGACTGCTAATATCTGAGCCCATTATAGTCATCAACATTGGTGTATATATGAGGGGTATAAGTAGAAGGCACATGAGAAGACAGATTATACCCATGTAGAAGTGGCAGCAATTGCACTTTCCATAACAGATAATTGGTGTAATTAAGTTTTATAGGGAGATTGATATCAAGCAGACAAGGAAGAGTTGCGGTAGAAGACAATGAACCAGAGTCTAACGCCATTGAAGGGATCGGGCTGCAGAGACAAAGTGCTCTGATACCATGTAAATAATCACACAACTGATCTGAATCGATGATATATTGATAATCAAAAAATGAGAATATAAATACAAGGTTGCTACTAACGTTACAAGCCAACAAGGACTCTAATACAAGTGAAACAAGGAAACCAAATGCACAAGGTAAATATACAAGATATATACAGTAGATATTTGTGTTCAAATAGGACACACACTCTATCAATGAAGAGTTACGGAAAAATGAAATGAGAGTTTTAGCGATAATTAAGTAATTTTAATTAAAATCATTTCTTGCAAAATCTTATCAGTTTTGCTAAAATTTATTTTGAGCTTAAAATCAATTCCCTTAAGAATTTGCTAGAATTGAATTCTTATGTTACTGTTCTTTCCAAACACAAAAATTGAGAGAAACGAAGTCATTTCATGATTTGAATTCTCGCAAAATCATTCATTCCAATCATAGCCATAGTGTTAGAAAAACACCAAAAAAAAGAACAATGAAATTTCTATCATGTATGCTTCATAACTAGCTAGGTACTAGCTAGCACACAAGTCTGCACATGCGCCAAGCCCTGCATAAACAGGCAAGGCAACACAAAGGCAAGGAGACAAAGAACAGTGTACACAACAGTACTTAAGGTTGTTCAGCCCAACAAAGAGCATAGTATTGTTTTAGGAAAAAATGTAACAGTAGAGAGTAATAACAAGCAAGCCATAGAAGCTTTCACATACAACTTCATGTACATATGACCAGATCTTTGAACTGCTGCGTTAATTTACTCCATTTTTCATTCATATTCTAGATAGACATATCTCAGCATGCTAAAGTAAAATGCATCAATCCAATTGAATCACGTTAGTATTAGAACCATCAAGGACTAAAAATCAGTTTTGTATAAATGATGGGTCTATTCCAGTGTTACCTGATTTGCGGTTCGCCATGGTACACAGTACTGTATGTGGAGTAGACTCAGCTGGTACATCGCTCAGTTCCTTTCGGATTTTATACATGAAAAGTTATGTAATTCCAAGCATCTATTTTATAAAATTTAAACTACATATGTATATAAAATTCTAGTAATAAAATAAAAGATCAATAACTCTAATTCGCCTTCATTTAACTTTTAATTTAGTGTGATAAAACCAAAAACCAATTTCACAGGCTAACAATTTAAAAAAAAAAGGCATATTTTAAGTATTCTATTTTATTAAACAGTCCTTTCTATTTCCCTTACTATTTTTTTCTCTTTCAAAATGCTATCTATTTTTTTAAACGTATCTTTTATTGAATTTACTTAATTTAGGCAATTCAATAGATAAAAATATGGTGTTTAGATACCGAGAATAAAAAATGTGGTATGAGAGGCAATAACTTTTTAGGTAACACATCTGACCAAGAAAGTTTGGCTAAAGTAGGATTAACAAGATCTATATCCTCTAATTCGAGCTTCGACTGCACAAACAATGGGTTGCATTCATGTTGACAAAATTAAAGATTATTTATGCGATCCTCTTAAGAGGGGCGTTTAGAGGTGGTTTCTATAATTAATATAAATTTTTATTAATGCCTCTTGTGTTGGAATTAAGTATTATAGTTTGGCAGATTGTTGGATAATGCTTGCTTTTCTTTCTATTCATAGAGAAGTTTGAATTTGCTTTGCTTCTCTTGTCTGGTGCCAACCATGTAGATTCTTTAATCTCCAATTTTGCATATATTTTAACTGGATGATGATCCTTACATTCAGAAGACAGCAGCCTTGTGTGTGGCCAAACTTTTTGACATAATGCTGAGTTAGTTGAAGAAAAGGTTTTTCTGGAATCTCTCAAGGATTTGATATCTGATGATCATCCAATGGTTGCAGCAAAAGCAGTGCCCAATCCATGCAGAGATTCAAGAGAATAGTAGCAGACCCATCTTTGAGATCATTTCATACACTATCAAAGCTACTTACCGCTCTAAATGAATGCACAAAGTAAGCTATATATATATATATATACCCATTTAAGCGGATGGAACTAATCCATGCTCGAGTTATAATGGTATTTAGATAAAATACTCCAAATAGTGGTGACCCTAAGATTCACACTAAAGACACATTTCACTTCCGTTGATCCAATCTCTCATTGGTACTACTGGTTATATTTTAATCAATGTAAATTCTATTTAACTTGGGAAGTGGATCCTTTTTTTTCTTTTTACCTAAAAAGTAGGCTTTGCTGGCTCTCTCTATTGTGGATTTGGAAATCAATTCTTTATGGCCACCTCGCAACTTATTCTTTATCGAATTTCAACCTATTTTACCAATCAGCTCTTCTAAAGTTGAATTTCAATTGAAGTTAATTTAAAAAACTTTACCTATTTTTTGCTTTTAAGAAAAGTCTACTATTTTTTTAGCACTGATTTGTTTTTCTTATTATTATTATATATGCAAAGAAGGAGAGTCAAACCTCGATCTTTCATGATAATATATATATAGCTATCATTGAGCTATGCTTACTGTTACATTTTAGCACTAATTATTAATATATTTCATTTTATTTTATTTTTATATTGGTTGCAAATAAAATAATATTAATTAGTTATTATTCTTTATGTGTTTATATCAATAATTTTACACCACATTAGGGTAAAGCCTCAATTTGTTAATCACATTAAAGCAAGAGATGTCAATTTGTTACGATATTAACCATAGTGATATATTAGCACCCTTATATCACTCAAAATACATAAATGCATACAATTCAAATCTAATACATATGCTATTGATTAAGGGTAAGTATCCACTTTATTAAAATTCTAAATTCCACTCTAATTGGACTTCCTCTAAAATAAAAATTCTATATCGTCAATATCCTAATAATATTTTAAGTCTACCAGATGTCTATATAAGGAGTTCAAACCTCAAGGATGCTACTCGTTTTAGAGTTTCATTATTCTCAATTTTAGATCCAATTATTAATTAAGTATTAGAAAGGTTGCCTGAGCCAACTCACCCAATGTTTTCTTTCTTATCATGCAGGCCTGTATCTACAGGAAAAATTCATAAACCACATCAATAATGCCATTTGTGGAAAATTGACACAAGAAGCTATGTCACTTCCTCATATTTTGCATATTCCAAATCCAAAGGGAGCCAAAAACTAATAAAAAAAGGATGATTTGTGGTTTGCAACAATCTAGCTAAAAAATTTTATCACCACTACTAAATAATCCTTAAAAATAGTACGAGATTCGTCTATTATTCTTTCTCTACCGTATTTGTGCAAGTGAGATTGAGAAAATTTTATTTGGCCAAGATTAGTTCTATTTAGAATATTTAGACTTTGAGCCTTTATAAGTATTGATATGTTATTAAAATAAGACCATTGTTAGACATTAGTTTCCCCCACAAAGTCGACCATTTGGACTCAATATAGAATGCTTTTAGAATAGTTCTTAGCTACCAGAGCAATTGAGTGGTCATCGTGAACTGATGACTAGGTGGGTCATGACCAGCAGTTGCTAGTTAGTGACGAGCTCAAATAGCTTGTCACTATTAGCGTGGTTATCAGGATTGGTTCCTACAGGACTCTTTCGCCATTGGTAGAAAGGGCTCATAGAGGCATGTAACTTGTATAACTGATAAACTGATGATGATATATTATTGTTCACTTAAGCTATTTATACAAGGTGGTTATAGAGTTTAAGATATACCTAAACTTTATCAAGTAGTTACAAACACAATAACTAAGGTTAATCTAAACTACTATATCAGCTAAGGTTATCTATGATATTGATAAACCTTATCACCCTCCTGTAATTTTAACCTATTAAGGGTAGAATTGTATGCTTGGTGCATTAAGAACTCATGTCTGTTTCGCGTTAATGGCTTAGTTAAGACATCAGCCAACTAGTATTTAGAAGAGATATACTTGACAATAAGCTTCCGTTTAGGCACTTGATCACGTACAAAATGAAAGACCTCTACATGCTTCATACGAGAGTGAAAAATAGGATTGGCTATAAGGTAAGTCACTCCCACATTGTCGCACCCGAGAGTGGGTGGTTGAGTTGGAAGAAGACCAATGTCACATATGAGTGATTGAATCCAAATGAGTTTAGCTGTAGCAGACCCAAGAGTTCTATGCTCTGCCTCAGTCGAGGACTTTGCAACTGTTGGTTGCTTCTTTGAACCCCAAGAAATGAGATTAGTACTGAGAAATATAGCATAACCTATTGTTGACATGCGATCATCAAGGTTTGATGCCCATTCAGCATCACTATATGCATGCAATGCAAGGTAGGGAGACTTGGACAATAGTAAAACATAATTTTTTGTGTCCTAAAGGTAGCGCAATGTGCGCTTTACAACTGCTCAATGACATAAAGTGGGTGACTGAACAAATTGAGAAACCTTATTTATCGAGTAAGCAATATCAGGCCTTGTCAAATTCAAGTACTATAAACTCCCAGCTATAGTTCTATAAAGTGTGGCATCAGGTGAAGGTTCATCACCATGCGTGGCACTATGTAACTTTTCTTGAGGAGTGGCTGGTGTTGTGGCGCCCTTGCACGCTGGTATGCATGCTTTAGATAACAAGTGTAGGCCCTGTAAGCTAAAATGAGCTTGATTTTGATGATAACAAAACTTAATGAAATATACATTAACCTTTTGTGCATAAGTATTTGAAGTGATTTTATAGGTCATGATATGCAAAGACATTGATGGAAGGACTATTCTATTAACATGGCTGATATAAAAGGAGTTTATCATCTTGCATAACACAAGACGAATCAAAGTCCATGAAGAAATATGATAGAAATTAAGCTCTTAGGTCCATTGTACAAGATTGGAGAATTTATGCCATTTGAGACCTAAAATCAATTTTGTTTTTAGATTCAAGGGTTTAGAAAGTGTTTTTATATCATTCCTAAGGTTTTTGAATGATCAAAATAATTTTTACAACCTTTCTTCAAAAACTCAAAATTTCAAATTTTAAGTTAGGCAGTAGCGAAATTAGTTAACCCGTTGCAAAAATTAGTTAACTAGTTTTGATGTCTAAAATTCTCTATCTTACAAAACTAGTTAACCGGTGAAAATTTTAGTTAACTATTTTTATGACCTGACCTGACTCAACTCTGCTGCACGACTTTCTAAGCAATAACGGCTAGTTTTTTAAAAATTAAAGAGCCGTTGGACATACTCTCCAGCAGACGTTTTTGGCAATGAAAAGCACCTATAAAAGGCATCATTTACTACAATTCTAACTAATGAAAGTGTTCTTATTCATAGTGAATTTATTGTGGTTTTTAAAGCTTTCATTCAATTACTCTTGAGCTTGAGTGGTAAATCTTCTCTCTCAATCTTCTAGTATTAAATTTTGTATTTGAGAGTTATTGAGAGTGATTTCTTCTACACCAAAACCTATTTAAGGTTGTGTAAGTGTGAGGACACACTTGTGGAAGGTTTTCAAGCACCTTGTGAAGCTTGTGGGAGGTTTTCAAGCACCTCGTGAAGCTTGTGGTCTTTTGTGGGAAGCAAAGGCATTGTAAAGGTCCTCAAGCACCTGGGAAGCTTGTTGATATTGTAAAGGCTTTGAATCTTGCCTGTTGAAAAGATCAAATAGTGGAGGGACTCTCAAAGTGGGACTTTGGGAAGAGTGGATGTAGGCCAAGAGAGCTGAACCACTATAAACATTGTGTTTAATTCTCTTCTTCCCTTAACTCTTTAATTTTCAGCACTTTGATTTTCTGATTATATATTGAATGTGTTGAGAATTTGTTTTATTGAGCTAATATTGCAAACTTTGAATTATATGTGAGAAAATACACTTGATATCAAGTAATTATTTTGTGTATGAGCTAGTATTTGTGCATAACTTGATTGATTACTTAAATTACATCCTAGGAACAGAGTTATACATATACATAGAAGTGCAAAGCCTCAATTTTTCATTAAGTCTTGAGCAAGGACTGAAAAATTGTCTAAAGTGTCCAATTCACCCCCCTCTTGGTCACTTTCTTTGGGACAACAAATTGGTATCAGAGCTTGTCTCTCTTGCTTGAGGTTTAAACACCTTAGAGAGATCCTATAATGGCTGGCACATCTAACACAGCTGGTATCCCTGCACCTTTAGCTGAAGGACACTCTATCACTAGACCACCTTTGTTTAATGGTTCTAATTATTCTTTTTGGAAAGTGAGGATGAGAAATTTTATTCAATCTGTTGATATTGAAGCATGGCAAAGAATTGTTAAAGGTCCTGAAATTCCATTAGAATTGCATGCTGATGGTTATAGAGAAAAACTAGAAGATGAATATAATGAACTTGATTGGAAGAAAGTTTCTTCAAATGCTAAAGCTTTAAACATTCTTCATTGTGCACTTGATGCAACTGAGTATAATCGTATTTCAGGTTGTGCATCTGCAAAAGAAGTGTGGGATAAACTTGAAGTCACATATGAAGGGACTAATCAAGTGAAGGAATCAAAAGCAAATAGGCTTGTTCGGGAATATGAACTATTTGAGATGAAACCTGGAGAAACCATTTCAGAAATGAGCACAAGATTTACTGATCTGGTGAATGTTCTCAAAGCTCTTGAAAAAGAATTCACTGAAGAAGAGTTAGTCAAGAAAGTCTTGAGGTCACTACCTAAATCATGGGAAACAAAAGTTACGGTGATCTTTGACACCAAAGATTTCTCCAAATTCACTTATGATGAGCTGATTGGTTCTCTTATTGCTCATGAAATGCTTTATGACAAGAGCAAGAGCAATGTAGATGATGAAAAGAAAAAGAGGAATTGCCTTAAAGTCAAGCCAAGAGGATGAATTAAGGAAAACTATAGCTTTTAAGGCTGCCTCAAGTGTGACTCAATTTTTCTAGTGATGTAGA
Organism: Hevea brasiliensis; assembly: GCF_030052815.1. NCBI lineage: Eukaryota > Viridiplantae > Streptophyta > Magnoliopsida > Malpighiales > Euphorbiaceae > Hevea > Hevea brasiliensis. The sequence continues at coordinate 135,563 of NW_026614918.1, read as the reverse complement.
TGATCTTGCCATGATTACAAGAAGATTCAAGAAAGCATTCAAAAAGGGAGGTTCAAAATATAAGAAATTCCTGAAGAAATATTCTCCCAAAGGTGAAACAAGCAAAGATCAAAGTGAGATTAAATGCTTTGAATGCAACAAACCTGGTCACATCAAGCCAAATTGTCCTAAACTGAAAAGGAAGAATTTAAAGGACAAGAGCAAGAAAGCCTTAGTTCTTTGGTGGATGGATAGTGATGATTCCTCAAGTGATAACTCTAGTGACAAGGAGTTTGCACACATTTGTCTCATGGCTCTAGAAGAGGATAAACCAGAAAGTTACCAACAAAGAGAAATCAACACTGAGGTAAATAATTCTGACTCTCTTAGTATTGAGGATTATGAAGAAGCATTTGCCAAATTATATAAAGAATACAAAGTTTATAAGAAAAATGTTACTTTAAATAAAGAAATTGCTTCCTTAAGAGCTGAAAATGATTCTATGAGCATTGTTGTACAAGAAAATAAATTTTATAAAAATCAAATGCTCTGGTTTGATGAGCTGAATAAGGAGTTAGAAGATTCAAAAATTGCTTGTGAAAAACTCATTGAGAAAAACAGGATTTTAGAAACTAAGGTTGAATCTTTGACCAATAATTTAGCTAAATTCACAAATGGTACACAAATTCTTGATACGTTACTTGGTTCTCAAAGATTATCAAATCAAAAATCTGGTCTTGGTTATGATGGATTCATGCACTATGGAAAATACAAAAATTTCTTTGTAAAAGCTTCATCTCATTCATTATCAAATGTCATTTGCTTTTACTGCAACCAAAATGGTCATATGGTTAGTCATTGTCCCATAAGGAAAGGTTCCTCAAAAGTAAAAAGGATATGGGTGCCTAAAGGAACAATTCCTAATGTCTCTAACTCTCAAGGACCCAAACTTGCTTGGGTACCTAGGAAATAGTCAATAAATTTCAGGTATGTCTTAGAAGCAAGCAAGAGTGTGAACAATGGTATGTTGATAGTGCTTGTTCAAGACACATGACTGGAGACAAAGAAAAATTTTCAAACCTCACCTTGAAAAGTGGTGGACATGTGAGATTTGGGGACAAAGGCAAAGCTTACATCATTGGAAGTGGCTCTATTGGGAAAAATCCAAGCATAAAGGATGTCGCATTAGTTGAAGGTTTGAAATTCAATCTCCTTAGTGTAAGTCAATTATGTGACAAAGGTTACAAAGTTACTTTTAATTCTACACATTGTGAGATTAGAAGTTTGCATAATGATCATACATTATTCATTGCACCTAGAAGTGAAAATGTATATTTGCTTGATTTGAATATTATTGAAAATGGAAATGAAAGATGCCTTGTATCTCTTGAAGAAGATAGTTGGTTGTGGCATAGAAGACTTGGTCATGCTAGTATGCATGTGATTTCAAAACTTTTAAGATATGACCTTGTTAAAGGTTTGCCAAAAATTAACTTTGAAAAAGACCATGTTTGCAAGCCTTGTTCTCTTGGGAAACAAACCAAAGTTTCTTTCAAATCAAAGAATGTTATTTCAACATCTAGACCTCTTGAGTTATTACATCTTGATTTGTTTGGTCCTATTACACCTATTAGTCTTGGTGGTAAAGCGTATACCTTAGTTATAGTAGATGATTACACTAGGTATACATGGACATATTTTCTTGCACATAAGGATGAAACTTTTAGTGTATTTATATCTTTTTGTAAGAAAGTACAAAGTGAAAAAGGCTTACCCATTTCCTCCATTAGAAGTGATCATGGGAGAGAGTTTAAAAACTAATCTTTTGATGAATTTTGTTCAAACAATGGCATTTTTCATAACTTTTCAGCTCCTAGAACCCCACAACAAAATGGAGTTGTAGAGAGGAAAAATAGAACTTTACAAGAAATGGCAAGAACAATGCTTAGCGAACATAGTCTTCTAAAATAATTTTGGGCAGAAGCCATAAACACTGCTTGCTATATCTTGAATAGAGCAATGATTAGGTCACTCTTAAAGAAAACCTCTTATGAATTATGGAAAGGGAGGAAGCCTAACATTTCTTACTTTCGTGCATTTGGTTGTAAGTGTTATATTTTGAACAATAAGAAAGATAATCTCAAAAAGTTTGATGTAAAATCAGATGAAGGTATTTTTCTAGGATATTCAATGCATAGCAAAGCTTATCGAGTCTTTAATAGGAGAACTTTGTTAGTTGAGGAAACCATTCATGTTATATTTGATGAAACTAACAACTTCTTGGAAAGAAAGATTGTTTGTGATGATGATGAACTAGGTGAAATTTTTGGAAGAAAAAAGGATGAGACTCAAAAGCAACAAAGTCAACCTATTGAGCCCCAAAGTGCATTTGGGAATGATATTGACAATAAAGATGCTAATGAGAAAGATCAAGAAGGTGATCAAGAAGTATTGCCCAATATTGAAGAACTCCAAATTGATGAACCACATCATGATGACCTACCTCAAGAATGGAGATATCATAGAAATCATCCAAAGGAGGACATAATTGATAGCCCTTCAGAAAAGATGATGACAAGAGCTCAACTTCGAAAATACTTTGGTAACGTTGCATTTGTTTCTCAACTTGAACCAAAGTCTTATAATGAAGCTCAAAGTGATGAGAGTTGGATTCTTGCTATGCAAGAAGAACTCAATCAATTTGAGAGAAATAAAGTTAGGAAACTTGTTCCTAGGCCTAGAAATTATTCTATCATTAGTACCAAGTGGGTTTTTAGGAACAAAATGGATGATAAAGGACATGTCATTAGAAATAAGGCTAGATTAGTGGCTCAAGGATATAATCAAGAGGAAGGTATTGATTTTGATGAGACTTTTGCTCTAGTTGCTAGAATTGAATCCATTAGAATGTTATGTGCATTTGCATGTTATAAAAATTTTATGCTCTATCAAATGGATGTTAAGAGTGCATTCTTAAATGGTTATATTGAGGAAGAAGTTTATGTTGAACAACCACCAGGCTTTGAAAACTATGAATTTCCTAATCATGTTTATAAACTCACTAAGGCTTTATATGGATTGAAGCAAGCCACTAGAGCTTGGTATGAGCTTAGTAAGTTTCTTTTAGATAATGGTTTCCAAAGAGGAAAAGTAGACAACACACTCTTCACAAAAACACATAAACATGATATGCTTATCGTTCAAATTTATGTTGATGACATTATTTTTGGTGCTACTAATGCTTCTCTATGTAAAAGCTTCTCTAAGATGATGCAAAATGAATTTGAGATGAGCATGATGGGTGAACTTACCTTTTTCCTTGGACTACAAATTAAGCAACTCAATGGTGGCATCTTCATTAATCAATCCAAGTACATCAAAGATATGCTAAAGAAATTCAAGATGGATGATTTGAAAAGTATTAGAACTCCTATGAGCTCCACCATCAAGTTGGAAAAGGATGAAAAAGGTAAAGATGTTGATCAAAAGCTATTTAGAGGCATGATTGGCTCACTTTTATATTTAACTGCATCTAGACCTGACATTCATTTTAGTGTGTGTTTGTGTGCTCGGTTTCAATCATGTCCTAAGGAATCTCATTTAATTGCTGTCAAAAGGATTTTCAAATACCTTATTGGCACACACTCAATTGGTTTATGGTATCCTAAATGCGACACATTTGATCTAGTTGGATATAGTGATTTTGACTTTGCTGGAAGTAGATTGGATAGAAAGAGTACTTCGGGTACTTGCCAATTTCTAGGTCATGCCTTAGTGTCTTGGCATAGTAAGAAACAAACTTCTGTAGCTCTTTCTACTGCTGAAGCAGAATACATTGCTGCAGGAAGTTGTGTTGCTCAAATTCTATGGATGAAGCAACAATTAGAAGATTTTGGTATAAAGGTTTATCATGTTCTTATAAGGTGAGATAATACTAGTGCCATCAACCTAACTAAAAATCCAGTTCAACACTCTAGATCAAAGCACATAGAAATTAGACATCACTTTATTAGAGATCATGTTCAAAACGGTGACATTAAGTTAGAGTTTGTTCCTACAGAACAACAACTTGCAGATATTTTTACAAAACCACTAAATGAGGAAAACTTTTGTAGGATTAGAAGAGAACTTGGCATGAGTGAAGCTATTGAATGATATTTATTGCATTTGATATGAATTTGGTGCATAAATTGGTTAAATATGTTGTTAGTACTATATTCTGCGTACATGTGTTTTTAGTTAACTATTTTCTCACTGCAGTTGTCTAGTTTTATACCTGTATAATATTTAGCCAACTGGGTTTCAAAATTAGTTAACTAATTTTGCCTCTGTGTACATGTGACAAAACGTGCTTGATTTAAAATTACTTTATTTCTAACGAATATTTTCGCTCTCTTTGTAATCTATTTTGACAAATATACCCCTGACCATAGTTATGCTCTTTTATGTCTTCAAAGGGTAAAATTGGGTTTTAGCAAAAAGGGATTCCCGATTCTCCATGAAAAATTGTACACAATTTCAAATTTTGAAAAATTTTTTTTTGTAACTGCTGCATATCACTTCAATCAATCTAAAACTCCCTCATTTCTCTGCTGCAAGTTGATTCTCCACTCTCTTAGAAACCTCAAATTTCTCTCAAAACCAGAAATCCCCAATTTTCCTTCTCAAAATCCCTAAACGGTAAAATCCCGTTCCTTCTCAACCCATTACTTCTCACTGAAATTTTTCAAGAATCGATGGCAAGGGTAAAACAAGTGTCTACCAAACCTCGAAAATTCATGGGTGATGCTATGAAAGTTGCTGCTAGTTCCGAAAAAGAAAGAGAAGAAGGAACTGAAGTTGAGAACAGTAATGATGAAACAGAGACAGTGGCAGAACGAGCAAGAAAAAGAAAGGGAAAAGGTATTGCTGGGTCAGAGCCCTCTGCGAAAAAGAAGAAAATGGAAAAGGCCCCTGCTTTGAAACCTTTTGTGCAACAAAATATTTTTAAGCCAAAGTACATTAAATGGGATTCATTTTCTGACTTGCCTTATGAATTTGAAGAATTATTTACTTTTCAAGGCTGGATGGAATTTTCTGAGTTGAATGAATATTATTATCCTTATTTGATTCAAGAATTTTATGGAAGTATGAAAGAAGTTGTTAAAGGAGAAAGTTTTAGTGTGAGAGTTAAGAAGAAAAGTCAGATTATTGATGTTGATTTCTTAGCCTCTGTTTTAAACCTACCAAATGATGGAAATAGGATTGGAACCTTCAAAGATTCTAGGAAGCTTGAAGGATATGATGAGAAGGCATTTCAATTATCAATTTTTTCGGAGGGTACACCTAAAAATGAAATGACCAATATCAGTTTAGTGCCTCAAAATTTTAGGATTCTACAATCCTTCATTCGATATTTGCTCAATCCTAGAAGTGGTAGTCACTCATATGCAAATAGCCTTGACTTATTTGACTTATGCATTATGTGGCACTTGGTTAACAAAATCAAATTTAATTTGCCATTTTTTATTTTTAAAGTGATTGCTAAGTCTAGTAAGCATAGAAGGTTGCCATATGCTATGCCTTTGACTCTTATATTTCAAGCTATGGAAGTTGATTTGAGCAAAGAAAAGAAGTTTAGCAATCCTATCCCCATTAAGGAGATATTCAAGACTGATGATGGTAGGAAAAGGAGTAAGAAAGAAGAGACTGAGATTGAGATTGAATCTGAGTCAGAATCAAATTCTGAAACAGAATCGGACATCCCACTAAGCAAGTTGAAAGAGAGAAGTTCTAAGATAGATAAAGGGGAAAGCTCTAAGAAGAAAGAGAAAATGAACCAAAGAACAAGCCAGAAAATCAGTTCTACCCATTCCTCCAAAAATCCAAGTAACCATACCTGAGAAAGAACCCCCAAAGAAGAAGCAACAAGCCAAACTTGTTGATCCCACTCACCTTAGAAGAAGTGGCAGAATTCTTAGCAGCAAAGAAAAATCTTGAGATTTTTTGAAATATGCTTTATGACTTTCAAAGTTGTGTCTTTTTGTTTTTTAAACAAGGAAGAAAATAGGAGAAAGCCTATCCTTTTGTTGATGTCAAAAAGGGGGAGAAATCTAGAGAAGATAAGGAAATTTTTTAACTGACAGAATGTTTTTAGTTAACTGGGTACATTTTTAGTTAACTAATTTTGTTCAGTGGTTATATTAGTTAACTGGGTACATTTTTAGTTAACTAATTTTGATCAGTGGTTATATGGTTCATATTCTGATGTAGATATTTTGGACTTATTTTGGAAAGTTATTGAAGATATGTTGATGATCCTTTATGATTGACTTATGGTTGATATATCTTATATATGATGATTGAATTGATCTTGGATGAATTAATCTTGGAAATTGCTTAACATGTTATTATCTTCAATATGCTTTGAATATCAGATTTAGGGGGAGCTATTTTATAGCTTCTCAACATTCTTAATGATTATGTGCATACATATAGGGGGAGCTTGTCTAAAAGCAAGTTCTTGCATACATGACATATGTAGATAGTTATACAATTGAATTTTTATGATCTTCATAGATTCATTAAGTTTTGACATCATCAAAAGGGGAGATTGTAGGCCACGTAAGCTAAACTGAGCATGATTTTGATGATAACAAAACTTAATGAAATATACATTAACCTTTTGTGCATAAGTATTTGAAGTGATTTTATAGGTCATGATATGCAAAGACATTGATGGAAGGACTATTCTATTGACATGGCTGATATAAAAGGAGTTTATCATCTTGTATAACACAAGACGAATCAAAGTCCATGAAGAAATATGATAGAAATTAAGCTCTTAGGTCCATTGTACAAGATTGGAGAATTTATGCCATTTGAGACCTAAAATCAATTTTGTTTTTAGATTCAAGGGTTTAGAAAGTGTTTTTATATCATTCCTAAGGTTTTTTAATGGTCAAAATAATTTTTACAACCTTTCTTCAAAAACTCAAAATTTCAATTTTTAAGTCAGACAGTAGCGAAATTAGTTAACCCGTTGCAAAAATTAGTTAACTAGTTTTGATGTCTAAAATTCTCTATCTTACAAAACTAGTTAACGGTGAAAATTTTAGTTAACTATTTTTATGACTGACACGACTCAATTATCTTTACGACTTTCTAAGCAATAACGGCTAGTTTTTGAAAATTAAAGAGCCGTTGGACACACTCTCCAGCAGACGTTTTTGGCAATGAAAATTACCTATAAAAGGCATCATTTACTACAATTCTAACTAATGAAAGTGTTCTTATTCATAGTGAATTTATTGTGGTTTTTAAAGCTTTCATTCAATTACTCTTGAGCTTGAGTGGCAAATCTTCTCTCTCAATCTTCTAGCATTAAATTCTGTATTTGAGAGTTATTGAGAGTGATTTCTTCTACACCAAAACCTATTTAAGGTTGTGTAAGTGTGAGGACACACTTGTGGAAGGTTTTCAAGCACCTTGTGAAGCTTGTGGGAGGTTTTCAAGCACCTCGTGAAGCTTGTGGTCTTTTGTGGGAAGCAAAGACGTTGTAAAGGTCCTCAAGCACCTGGGAAGCTTGTTGATATTGTAAAGGCTTTGAATCTTGCCTGTTGAAAAGATCAAATAGTGGAGGGACTCTCAAAGTGGGACTTTGGGAAGAGTGGATGTAGGCCAAGAGAGCTGAACCACTATAAACATTGTGTTTGATTCTCTTCTTCCCTTAACTCTTTAATTTTCAGCACTTTGATTTTCTGATTATATATTGAATGTGTTGAGAATTTGTTTTACTGAGCTAATATTGCAAACTTTGAATTATATGTGAGAAAATACACTTATATCAAGTAATTATTTTGTATATGAGCTAATATTTGTGCATAACTTGATTGATTACTTAAATTACATCCTAGGAACAGAGTTATACATATACATAGAAGTGCAAAGCCTCAATTTTTCATTAAGTCTTGAGCAAGGACTGAAAAATTGTCTAAAGTGTCCAATTCACCTCCCTCTTGGTCACTTTCTTTGGGACAACAACAAGTCATCTATGTACTTCCCTGAGTAAGGAGATGGCCTGTGGACATATGAGCGGCTTCAATGCCCAGAAAATAGTCAAGAGTGCCTAAGTCCTTCAGTGAGAAATGCCTCTGTAGCGATTGAAATAGCCGGGTAAGGGGCACGATGGGGCAGATGTTACCTGTTAGGATTAAATCATCAACATAAATTAGGCAGAAGGCATGAACATCATTCTCGTGGTAGTAAAAGAGAGTAATATCAGCAGTAGAAGATTTAAAAGCATGTTGTTAAAGGGCACCTGTGAGACATTTATACCATTGGCGGTGAGTTTGACGTAGCCCATACAATGACTGCCGCATTTTGCAAACTTGATTGGAATGGTCCTTATCAACAAAGCCCAGAGGCTGGTCCATAAAAACCAGATCATTAAAGTGCCATGCAAGAGGGCATTTGACACGTCCAATTGCTTAATGAGCCAACCATGTGATATTGCATAGGAGAGTATAAGTCGAATTATGACAGGCTTAATAATGGGAGAGAACATCTCAAAGAAGTCGATGCCCGGTCGTTGATGGTATCCTTTCGTGATCAGGCGAGCTTTATATTTCTCGATGGAACCATCAGGGTGATGCTTGATGCAAAAGACCCATTTATGCCCAACAATATTCTAAGCTTCATTTATGGGAACCAGTTCCCATGTACCAGTGTGTAATAAGGCATTAAGTTCAGCTTACATGGCGTCCCTCCAGTCACGCATTTTCATTGCCTGAGTAGCACGCTCGAACAACCTCGCTTATCACGGAAGCATTGTAAGTCTTTTGCTTTAAATTCCTAGTCTGCGATTTGGTTACCATAAGGTGAATCTTAGTTAGGACAAACTGTTGAGTAAGAGATTTAGAGAGGTCATGGACAAGAGAGAGACCTAGAGAAGATGGTGATGGCAGTGTAGAAGGTATAGGATTTGTTGTTGTTGGCCGTGGACATAACAACTCATGGATAGGTATTGAGCTTTCGATATGTTGAGGATGAGGGGTGACATAGAGCAATTGGCATAATGCATGGTTATGGTGAGTTGGACAATTGTGAAGCATGTGGTGGGCCAGGCAAGGGATGAGAAGTAATTATGGATGGACGTCGGCGCAAAATGCCACTTGAGGAATGTTGGTGCTGGACGAGACCTGAGTTATGAATAGGTGGTGGTGGAAGAACAGCGAGCATTCAGTTCGAATCGAACTGAATCAAACTGAATCGAATTAAATTATAAAAATTAAATTATATATTTTAAAAATCAAACCGAATTAAAATTGATAAAAAATTGAATCGAATCGAACAGTTATATTTCGATTCGATTCGATTTAAACCGATCGGTCTTAATTTTTTATTGATTTTTTAATTTAGACTTGACTTTTAATTTATTTGATCTAATTTTGACTTTGGTTTGAACCTAATAACCATTAATCAATGAAATTAAACAATTAGTATATATAAAATTAAATATAATTCATAAATTTCCTATAAATATAAATCAATTTAAAAATTGATTCGGTTCGATTTAGTTCAATTTGAATATATAAATTACTATTCAATTCGGTTCGGTTTAACTGATTTTTTTCTCTTCAAAATCGAATCGAACCAAAATAATCGAAATTTTTACAATGTAAAACTGAACCAAACCGATTAAATTTTAAAACCGAACCGATTAAATCGAATCGACTCTATTCGATTCGATTTTTCGGTTTGAACCGAAATCTGCTCAGCCCTAAACAACACTAGTGGACGAAGAGGAATGAACCATTGAAGGAGAGCCAAATTCCACTGGGTTTGAATGGGAAGACTTGTTCTTAAAAAATGACATGACATGGGATAAAATATTTTCTTGTTAGCAAAATCTAAACAACAATAACCATTGTGAGTTTTATTGTAACCAAGGAAAACACACTTAGTGGAACAAGGATCTAATTTATGGTCGGCATAAGGTTTAAGCCAAGGGTAATAGAGAGTGCCAAAAACTTTTAATTCATCACATTACGGAGTGGCATGAAACAATTTTTCATAAGGAGAAGCTGGTTTGGTAGGCGTAGAAGGAATTCTGTTTATGGTGTATACCGCAGTATCAATGGCGAATGACCAATATTCTTAGGGAACTGCAACATGGTGAAGCAAGGAACGTCCAGTCTCAACAATGTGTCTCTGTTTACATTCTGCACAGCCATTTTGCTCAGGTGTATATGGACAAGAAACTCTCTGGGTTATGCCACAGCTAAGGTTAATCTAAACTAATATATCAGCTAAGGCTGTCTATGATATTGACAAACCTTATCACTTTGCTCTCACTGCGCTCATCTTGGACTGGTCTAAAGCTTGAGAATAAATTACGTAAATAAGGATCTTGTTTGGCTTTTACATCATGTTGGACTCTTGGTTAAAAACAATGTTGAATTTGTTGCATGAAGAAAAATATTGTATCTTCATCGTCTCTAATTTTTTGTGGCAATAAACTTAGAATCCAATTATCTAATTTCCAACTGAAACTTAGCTACTTAGAATTATGTTTTCTAACCGTGCCACCAAAAGTATTGTACTGAAAATCATGTTCTGGTAGGAATAAACCTAATTAAGGGAAATTTACTTCTGACCCATTGGCTAGAGCATAATGATCAATTATCCATCTTCAGGCTTCATAAGCAGCTGCTTAAATCGGTTGAAAAGCAAAACAAATTTGTCAATTGCTTCTCATCTAATTATTCATATGCGCATTTTTTGGCCAAGAAAGAAGACAACCCTTGTAATACTCACCTTGTTTTTGGCATGATTACACATGAAAGCCATTGATTCTTGGTTGACTTAAAGTTTGTAAAAATTACAAAGCCTGCCATCAAGTATAAACTTCTCTTTTTAGAAAATAAAATATGAAGCTTTCATTACATGGAGATGGAATACAAATTTAAAGTATAAAATTTCATACTACTAGAATTTTGTATAAGAAAATTTAAGATAAATCACTTGTACAAATATAATAACAATTATATTGATTTGAAAGACTTGATCATGTTAGCAAAGCATTTGAGTTGGCTATCCAATAGGAAGCACGCTCTACCATGTGATAATTTATCATTTTTTAACTCTACGGTCTTTTTACAAGCCCAATCTAAAAACCATCAAGTTATTATATCCTCATAAAGAGAAAATATGAACTTCCTGTTATTGCACTCTTACTCAAATAACAAATATATATATATATATATTAGGAAGGAAACAATAAAGGAGAAAATACCAAATTCTCACAAAAAAAATAGATAATAGATCCTGTTAAAGAAAGAGACAAAACTCATATCTATAAACAAAAATATATTTGAGATCAAAACAGATATGTTATAAAATGATACAGATTTAAAAATTATTATAAAAAATACAAAACAAATATAAAATAGTACAAAAAGGAAAAAGGGATGGATAACCACCAATAAAATACTCACTAATGGCCATACCAAAAAGCTCACAAGGGGAAGAAGGAAAGAGAGGAGTGAGAATTTAAGGAGGCCACTAGGGTTAACTTTTAACCTAGTTTTACTTCACATTCCATAAGAAGTTGTTTTCTTTTGTTAAGCTTTCATTTCATACTCTAGTTATAATTATTAAAAAAAAATACTCATCAAGTATGCACTTCAATTTTATTAAATATTGCCACCGATTGTTATTAAAAGAAAAAAAGCAATGGCTTTTGTTAAAATTATAGAATTTGTCACTTTACATGTAACTTTTCATAAAGTTACAAAATGCTACTGCAGGTGGTATTGGCCAAAATCATAAAATTGCCACCAGTTAATGGTTTTAAAAGAGCCTTTGATTTTGCTAAAATTTACAACTCTCGCCGCCAAGTCTAGATTGAAAGAAAATCCTTAAATTTTGCTCACGATTGCAAAATTGCTGTCAACTGTTCTGCATAAAGTTTTGCTTTAAGTGACACCTTTGTATTGTTGGAAGAAAGTTCATTGACTCACCCTTATTACAAAAATGCCACAAGCTTTTAACGAACGAAAGCACGTGAATTTTCGCTACAAGGTAGCCACCACTTCTTTTGCATAGTCTTTAGCCAAAATTATAATAATGCCACCATATGGATTTTTTCTCGTATTTTACAACACTTCCACCATTCTCTTGCTGGAAAGAGACTGCATTGAGTTGTAGTTATAACATGTGACATCTTCATTTGCTACATATAAAATGTTGGTTTTTTTATAACATGGGCCATCAATCAATTCACTTGTTGTATGAACTATATTTATTTTATTTGTAATTATGAAATAGCTATCTAATTTCTTGAATGTTAAATGGTTCTTTTTTTGGCAATTTTACGATACTGCCATTATATGCAAAGCCAATTTGCTTACTATAAATTCACAAATCTTCCCATGTTCAAGACTTTAAATTTTATTTAGCTATTTAACTTTGATTTTCAGAAATGTTACTACATATTTGTTGAAAGAATGGCTTTGCGTTTAACCTTATTTACAAGATTGCCATTTGTTTTACTTTCAAGCCTACCACCATTTTATGGTGGTGAGGACGGCTCATATTTTTCAACAATTTTACAAGATTGCTACCGCTTTCATGGCAAAAGAATAGCTCTTATTTTTTACAATTTTACCATAATGCCATCGTATCAAATGGCCCTTCGTTCGAACAAAAATTGCAATTTTACCATCATAATTTCCTCACCAAATATTAACTTTTGACTTCTCCCTTTGTAAGAGATGTAAAATTGCATATTTTTAATTGGATAAAATTATATTCAATTTAATTTTGAAATAGACATAATTGCAAATTCAATTTTAGTCTAATGGGAACATGAATTCTTAGAAATGCTTAATTTAGTATCATTCTAAAAAATAATTTCTAGAATTTGTCAAAGACAACTATACAAGCTTGATTAAATTATACTTTATTTTCAAGATAAATGAGAAAATGATGGGGGAGCATCTAAAATAACTTTAAAGATTTACCTCTTTAGTTTTCAGTACCTCAAATTTGCCTTGGTCTTTTAATGTTCTAATTGCTAGCATACGATTAAATTTAATTTATTTATATACACATCCATGTATAAATATTTTAACATAAGTAAAATGTGTCTCCTCTAAGTATGAAGGCCTTTATCGGCGGTCAAGATCAATATGGAGACTTATTTGAAATGTGAAATACACACTTGATGTTTTACATTACTATTATTCGGATCATGTATTATCTTCATAAAAAAAAAATTGATTGCACAAGCATTATTTTTTAGTTAAAATCTCAAAAGCTCATAGCGGCCACTAAAGAGTCAATGGCTTTAATGCATAAAATTTGCCTATTAAAGGCATTTATGCACCTATAAAGAGAGTAGGGTGTTTATCCTCCTATAAAGAGAGTAGGGTGTTTATCCGCCTATGAAGAGAGAAAGGTGTTCATTCGCCTACAAAATGACTAAGGTGTTTATTCGCTTGCAAAGAAACTAAGGCATTTATCTGCCTATAAGTAACTAAGGTGTATATTCACCTACAAAGAGATTGTAATGCCCCTCACCACAGTATGTCAGAATATGTTGTAAGGGAACGAAATATTCTCTCATGACTGGCTAACGAGGAGCCAAATCTAACTTATAACAAAGTGAAAGAGTAACTAAAATGCTAACTAAAATAGTAAATAAACAATCAAAGTAGGAAATTCTATAGTATTCTATGAAAAGCACCTTTCAGCTACTAAACATAAAAGGATAAGAGTATGAAAGGAGATAGAGTGCTTTACATATTTCCTATACCCATTTTCTTTTGTACTCTAGAACCTTCCCAGTCTCTCTCCTTCCTCTTTATCTGCCTTTCCCACATCCTTTTCTCTGTCCCTCTCCAAACCGTTCCAAACCTAAGAAATCTCAATATGTGATAGCCTTAAAAACACTAGAAAGAACAAGAAAGGGGAATCTAAAGTTAAGAGAAAGAAGGAAGAAAAAGGAAAACCTAAAAGCATAAAAAGTAAATATTCCTTATGTTTATGTTATTTAAAATAGATATTTGAATAGTTGTATAAGTGATAAGGATTATTTAAAGGTGGTGCGTGATGCTAGGGTTTAGATAGGTTAACTAGTTAAGGGGGAGATTAAATAATACAATTAATAGAAATGAATGGTGTTGACATAAAAACCTAACTAAGTTGAAGAATGGCTGGAAATAATCTTCTAATATGTATTAGAGTGATTAGATAAAGAGAATCAAAAGATAAGGCAAAATGGGTATTCTAGAAAATACAAGGTTGCCAGTAAAACTATGAATGTAGTAACGTAATGTAATGACACAACTAGGGGCCGTTACCAGCGCTAGGGATCAAGTCAGTTTAATGCTGTTGGAACCCATAGCAAGCCTAAAAACCTATTTAACATAAAACTCTTTTCACATTAACTAAAATTTAAGCAACTCATATCAATCACACTTTAACCTTTACATTGAAACATAATTTATACTCCTTTAAAATGATTCAGAATTTGAACCTTTTCAAATCATTTAAAATAGTTAAAGAGCGACTTGTACATTCATACATAGTATAAAAAGAATATACTTAAAATTAAGGTAATATCCATAAATACATAACTTGGACAAAACTCATTACAATTCCTTACAGCCATGCGCGGTGTCTATCCATAAAAAATTTACATGTCCAAACTAAAAACATCCATTAACATAAGAAATTCTATAGTTGCTCCTTTGCTAACATCCCCACAAGACACCTCTATCACTGCAACTTTACATCTGGGGTTAAGGGAATGGGATAAGCTTTAAAGAGCTCAGTGAGTAAACTAGCCAAACATTTATTAATCATATTATTCATTCCATAAATATGCAATGCATCAATCATATGAGTTTGTCACGTCACAAACATTTCATTTAAGATGGACTTCTCACTAGTGATTTCCCATATCTAATGTGCCCAGTTCATATAGAGGCTCCCCAGAACTTCTGCTTAAATATATAACATATCCAATGTGCTAGGCTCATACAGAGGCTCCTCAAGTATTAGGCCTCACCTAGTATAATTAGTGAGCCAGGGGCTTGTTAGGCCTCGCCTAGAATTACCACATCATATCATACATGATCATAAACATATAACATAACTATGTCATTGGGGAAACTAGTGGGACATCTAATATCCATCGGGCATTAACAATAATTATGTAAAAATACAACTTGTTCTAGATACATACATCCTAATAAGTAATGAAATCATGCATGTGGATGATTATGATTTCAATTAAATAAGTTTTCATTCATTAAGGTTATTGTTACTCACCTCTTGTAGCCTGTCAACCACCTGACATGAACGGTAGCTATCTTTGAATCCTAAGCTTCATGAGTCCCTCAAGTCCAGTCTTATAAATGTTGGACTCTAATGAGTTATTCAGAGCTTAAAAACTTTATACGTATGCTAAACATCTTATTCTAGGTCCTTTTAGATCATAAAAATAAGTTTTGAAGCCTCAGAACAAAAAGGAAAATAAGGTTGACGAAATAACTTTGGTTGCCAAAGTATGGGACTTCGACTTTCAAAGTCCTAAACATTAAATGCACTTTTTAGGCAATAGTGACTGTCGCTACTAAAGTAAAGAAGCTCGGCTACCAAAGTTCTAAGCTTTTTTACTCCAGCTGTCGAAGTTAGGAACTTTGGTTGAGAATAGTTGCTCTGACTACTGAAACTATTATTTTTGGCAGTCAAACCTGAGAATTTCCAGAATTTCAGTTTGAATTCTAAGGAAATTCTTTTCCTAAACCAACCAAAAAAACCTCTCAAAGGTCCCAAAACTTGATCCATCCCTCACACAACAATTCTAAGACATCCATTAACTTGAAAACACCTTTGGATGCTACATGCATCCATTAAAGGACAAGAATCAAGTTTTCTCATGTCATACAAAAATGCCACAAAGGGAAAACTTCAAAAATATAACTTATTTTTTACATGCAATCCATGCTTCTTAAACTCACTTTTGAAAACATTCTTAAAAATCATTTTGATCATTTTAAAAAAATTGAAAAAGTGAGAAGTACCTTTCTTTCTTGAAAATGAAATTGGAGTTAGTAGAGAAAACTTGCAACAAGCTTTTGAACCTTGAGTTTCCCAGTGAAACTCAAGCATAAAATCTTGAAGAAAACTCAATTCCACTATTTTGCATGTCACAGTATAGAGAGAGAGAGAGAGAGAGAGAGAGAGAGAGAGAGAGAGAGAGAGAGAGAGAGAGAGAGAGAGAGAGAGAGAAATTAATTTTCATTGAAATTTAAACTAAAATGAGCTATTTATACCCCTGTTGTTCTGCTATTGAAAGCTCAGCTTTACAAAAAAGAAAATTATTAGCTAGGGTAAAATCTCTACTAAATAATTTGCAAAAATCATGGTTCATCACTACTATGCATCGGATATAAATCTGCACTACTCTTTTAAAATTAATGTATCTCACAAACCACAAAAGACATTTGCATGAAAGTAATGGGAAAAGTTAGAAAAGATCTTGAATTTAATTTAGGCCTAAGAATCTCTAAGATAGTCTGGAAGGCAGTCTTCGGAATATCTGTCTCCTTGATCCTCAATTGGTGATATCTGGACCTTAAGTCTATCTTAGAGAAACAATTAGCTCCTGTTAGTTGACCAAATAAATCATAAATACGAATGAAAGGGTACTTATTCGTTATAGTTACTTTGTTCAACTGCCTGCAGTCTATGCACAGCCTAAGGGAGTCATCCTTCTTCTTTACAAATAACACTGGATCACCCCAAGGAGAAGTACTCGATCTAATGAATCCCTTGTCTACCAAATCTTGCAACTGCTCCTTTAACCCATTTAACTCTGCAGGATCCATCCTGTAAGGAGGAATAGATATTGATCTAATGTCGATACTAGATCAATCTCAAAATCTATCTCCCTCTCAGGTAACAATCCTAGTATTTCTTCTGGAAAAACATCTAAAAACTCTCTCACTCCTACAACTGACTCTGGTATACTTCGACTCACCAGAACTTTCGTGACATGGGCTATAAACCCCCTACAACCTTTCCTAAGTATCTTTTCTGGCTTGTATGATTAAGATCATTTCTTTCATAAGCGGCACCCGGCCTCTTTGAAACACCACTTCTAACTCATTTTGTCCCCTAAACTTTACTATCTTGTTCTTATAGTTTAAGGTAGCATAATTAGCTGAGAGCCAATCCATCCCTAGAATGACATCAAAATCAGTCAATCTAGAACCACTAGGTCGACTAGAAAGCATCTATCCTTAACTATTATTGGACAGGAGTAATAGATTATCTCTGTCACTGAAGGGCCACACTTGAGTCCACTAATAAGCAAAGGACAATCTAAACTGGACACCATTAATCCTAACCTTAACATCGTATTAGAGCTAACAAAAGAACGAAAAACACCTGGATCAATCAAAGCATGCATATTGAAGCTTCCTATATGAATTGTACTTGACACCACTGTGTTAGAGGTATTTTCTTCTTATTATGTCATGGTAAAGATTCAAGCTGGTGCTGTGGAACCCTTCCCTTATGAACCTGCTATAGAGGAAAAAGCTCCTTTTCCTCTCCCTTTTCCTCTACCTTGAGAAGGAACCGTAAAAGCCTATTTTGTTACTGCCTAGGCTACACTATCTGACCTTGCTTGCTACTGTGAGGCCACCCTTTCCATATTAGGCAACTTCCTTACCAAATGCCCCTCTTGACCACATGTGACATCCTCATTTTAGGTAGTTCTATATATTCTACTGTTCCGGTGACTAATGTCTGATCGGACAGCCATAATGTCTGGAACTATACTTAAACTAGAGTGAGGAGTCATAAATAAACTAAATAAAGGTTAAGTAAAATTAAGGAGAAATCAAAGAAACAAAATGTAAATAGGTTAAAGGAGCTGAGGCTCCGGCGATGGGTAACCCTAACGAAAAGTAGCTGTAGGTTCAGTTACCAACCCCAAACGCAAGAGGAACCCTGTGAGATAATTATTTGGGACTTAACTGAAGGATTAATGAGGTTTAATGACAATAAAGGTGTCATGGGAATGCAATAAAATTTAAGTCAATCGGTAAAGGCTATTATGGTGTAATGAAAACAATGAAGGGCATTTTAGTTATTTCACCTTCATAGATGAGTTTTGACCTAAATGTCAATTAAAATGAGTGAGAACAAAACATTTAAAATGAATTAAAAACCATGAATTATGTAGTGGAAAAGAGAAAAGAAAGAAAAGGAAAATAAAATTTGAATTATGATGTAAGCATTACTACATGATGACTGAAGCATGACTAAGCATGATGAAATAATGACATAATTAAAAACTTTAATTCAATTTTAGAAGATAAATACATAGCTAGAGACAAATTTGAGTAAAGAGTCTTCATCTTCTCTTTCCCTTCAACTTGGCCGAACCACCATTTCTAAAGAGCTTCCACCATTTTCATCTTTTTCCAGCTTAATTTTCTAGCAAATCCCACCATAAAACCCTAGGCCACTTCACTAAAACTTGATTTTTGCACCTTAGAGAAGTGTTTGGTAGCCAAGAACTTGAAGAAAAGTGAAGTTGGGAAGCCTTGGAAAATTGACCAACTAAGGTTAGTGCTAAAACTCTTGCTCTTTCTTCTGCTAATGGTGAAAATAAGGTGAATTACAATGGAATTAAATGATAAATGATGAAATTGATGGATGTATGCTCGATAAGAAATCTAGCCAGCTTTTGTAGGAGTAGGATTAGAGGTGTTTAATTTCAAATAGACTTGAAAATTTGCTTGAGTATGATGATAAGTATAATTAGTATGCTTAATTGGTATGTGTTGTATGACTATTGAATTGGGAGCTAGGGTTTTGAGAAAAAATTAGGGATTTGTTAGAATGATGTTGAATTGATGGTGTTAAGGTCAGTTAATAACCATTTGATATGGTTTGACCTTAAAATGGAGTTAGTTTTGGAGTTGAAATGTTAAAATGAGAAGTGCTCCTTTGTACAAGAATTCTAGACTCTGAGTCCAATAGGTTTAGGCAGTCATAAGTAGGATTATATACATCCAATTGGTATAAGGCTAATTGGAGGTGAAACTTAGGACATAATGCTACATTTTTCATGAAGAGAACCTGCTCAAAAACAAAACACAAAATGACCTAAAATTAGCTTGAATCCGGGTAACCACATGCTGAACTTGGAAAAATGACCATATGAATAGTAAATGTTCAAATGGGCATAACTCACTGTAGGAAGCTCCAATTGAGCTAATTCTTAAACCCATGAAAAGCTTAGACATAGTAAAACATTTTTCATAAAGATTAGGAACCCTAATTCTGAACCTAACTCAATCAATTTTCTAGGCAAAATTAGTTCATCAAAACTGCCTAAACCAAAACTGACCTAGAAATTTTAGACTTTAGGCCGCCCAACCAGTTGTGGTAAAAATGCCATAACTCAGCCTACAAAACTGCAAATGCAGTGATTTAAAAGCCAAAATTTTCATAAGACCTATAACTACAACTTTGATGTTTGGAGTAAAACCCAAAACCAAATGCAACTTAGGGAAATTGCTAGAAGAATTCAGGACTTCCCAATCTGAAAATTTCTACACTTGGACAAATTGACCATTTGACACTCAGATAGTAAATGAATCATACCTTTCAGTAGAAAACTCCAATTGAGATGAACCAAATTGATCTGAAAACTTAAGAAATATGGATACAACTTTGATTAAAGAACCTTGCTTAACATTTGAGTATAAGGACCTCAAATGTGGGTTGCAAAGACTGACTTGAACCTAAAATCTTGGATGTACAGGGTTTACGAGTCTAGGTCAGTTAAACTGTCATAACTCATCCTACATAGCTTGAAAATTTGTGTTTCTTGAACCAATGTGACCAGGAAACATATGGGAACAACTCATATGAAGAAAATTAGGCAAAAATATGATTGTAGCTTGTCCAAATGGCTAGACAAATTTAGGTTCCAGAATCTATCAGGTTTTGGGACAGCAAAGGGTCAGTGAAGTAGTCTTGGTAAATTGGCCATATCTTGAGCTACAAAACTCCAAATTGAATGATTCAAAAGGGAAATTAAAGTTAACACATAAAGAGACAACTTCCATGAGGAAGTATGGCCAAATGGACTATGCATCTTGGCCAAATTGCTAGAGGAAATTAATGTATAAAATCTGAAATCCATGAAATTTTCATGGACAACTTAAAATATGAATTGTACCCCACTTAAATGACTTAATAAACACCTAAATCATGTGAATAAGTAGTTGGGGCTTGTATTCTCATCACAAATAGAACTTATGATACATTGTTAACATAACTTGAAATATGAATTGTAATCACCATAAATGAATTGTTAAATGTATAAATGATGTGAAAATGTCATTTGGGACTTATGTTTTCATTATGCGTAAAAATGAGAATGTTCGAACCTGAATGACATGTGAAATAGTATGATAAATTAGATAAGAATTTGTAAATGTTAAATATATGATGTGATTGGTAAATTGTGATTCATATGAATGAAATCTATGAATACATGCATTATGTGAAAATGAAATTGGGCGTTGTGTTCCCACTAGGAATAGAATTAAAATGCTACAAAATATAAATAGAAAATATAATGAAATAATAAAACATATGAACACTTAATGGTACTAATGTGCCTATGTATTGCCTAGACTTGTGTGTCGGATTGGATAGATTAGCATATCAATAGGGGATTGATTTAGCAGTACTGCATAAGGCTTTATACCCATATCTAAGGCTTTATGCCTGTTATTAAGGATTTATGTCCGTATTTATGCCTTTATGCCCATTCTTGGCTTGTATGCCCGATTATGTGTTACCATAGCTTCTTAGTCATATTGATTGCATACATGGTTGACGTTATGCATCCCATGGTATGACGTCCTGAGACACCACGGTGTCCAGTGCCAAGGACCCACGTATCTAGTCCAGTCAGCCTGTCATAGGTTACCTGGGCAGTGAAATAAGTTAATAATATTAGAAATTAAATAAATGAGTGAGAAAGATCTAAAATGAACTAGATTGCTTCTAAAAATTTATTTATTATGAAATGATCCAAAATACAAAGAAAATGTTAAGTAAAGTAATGAAAAGGCTAGAAAAATAAGTATAACTTAAATAATTATTACAATTGCATCTTCCATAATAATATAAATATAAATTCAAAATTTTTTTTTATTTTGTATATTGTATATTATTATTGTAAACTTATGAAAAAATGCTTCCAAAGAACAACAAAAATGACAAAAGATATTTAATATTAAAAATTTCATATGAAATCAAAATAATTCTTGATTATATAAATTATACACTAATTTTATCTTTATTTATATATATATTATTTCATTGTTATATTATTGCACCACTAAGCAGAATGCTCAGCGCGATGGATTGTTTCCTCGCGTAGGTACTGAAGATAAGGCCCAATAGGCTTCAGACTGGGATTTTAGAGATCAGATCTGCAGTGTCACATTTTGTCACCTCACTCAACAGTGCATCCTGGTAGGGTCTACCAGGCTATATTAGGTTATTTTTGTTCATTGTAATTAATCATAAAGTCTGTAATAAAAATTATGAAGTTGTAATTGATCATAGAAATTTGTAATGTAAATCATGAATTTATTTAATTAATTTGTATATCATGTAAATTAATAAAAATTGAAAAATTTTATATATGAATTGAGCATGAATGGATATGTATGGAAATGAATATGGAATTGAAATACTTAAATGATATTTGAAATAATGAGATGGTTATGATGAATATGGATGAGATTATTATTGGAAAATATTGTTGAAATTTTTAAATAGGTGAATAGTGAAACACGCCAAACGGTAATAAAATAGAAGAAACTCCGTCAGTTTCTCATTTGAATATAATTAATTTTAAAATATAACGAGATTAAAATTATTAAAGGAATAAAGTAAGATAAGATAAGGTGCTCTAGCACAGAGTGTGGCTATCCTTGCTCGGCTACATTGTGGACCGAGTAAGGGGTGTTACTTGTAATGGTATCAGAGCATGGTTTAGGCATTTCTAGACCTAAATAGGTAGATAAAAAGCACATAGAGTGCATATCATGCATTGCATTCATAAGAGTCGAGGTGACACTAATGCAGTTCTATTTTCTCTGGTTATTTTAAGTTAAGGTGTGGATCTTGATCCACAAAGAGCTGTAGAAGAAAAGGTGGAAAGCCATGTTCTGCCTATGGGGGATATGGGAAGTAGGGGAGAGATCCTGCTGTGCCAGTGCCAGAGGGGCCTGCACAACCCCAACAAGCTTTATTGGAGCAGATGATCGAGTTCTTTCTACATATGACTAGAGCTATTCCAAAGACCTCTGACCACAGCAGAAGTCCCATTTGGAGAAAATAAGGAAGTTTGGGGCTATAGACTTCAAAGGTAAGAAGGAAGACGACTCTACAACTACTGCATATTGGTTAGAAAGGACTGAAAGAGTCCTGCGACAATTACATTGCACCTCGGAATAGAGTTTAGAGTGTGCAGTTTCATTGCTACGGGAAACTGCCTATTGGTGGTGGGATGCTTTAACCAAAGTAGTTCCATCAGCCAAGGTGACTTGAGATTTCTTTCTGATGGAGTTCAGAAAGAAATATATTAGCTGTGTCCATGAAGAAGAACATAATAGAATGGATGGTCAATAGAAAAGAGATTTTGGCCAGTCTAGTAACAAGAGGCCTAGAGAACAGTTGAGTCAGATATTGGATCAAAGTAGGAGACATAGGCCCAGGCCCATATCCAGAAGAGGCCAACCAAAGATATTAGTAGTGAGTACACAGGGACTAGCACTGTGAAGTTCTGCCCCAAGAAAATGTGGCCATTGTAAAAAGTACCATAGAGGTGAATTTAGGGGGTTGATTAGAGCTTGCTATAGATGTGGGGCCATGCACCATTTTTTGAAAGATTGGCGTAAGAGAAATTTTCCACAAACACAAACAGAGAAACTACCTTCCATTGTATAGAGTGATAGCAGATTAGAGGGATTTGAGGCAACACATCGAAGTGAAGAAGCAAGGAGGTAGCAGTTGTAACACCCTCCCTATAGCAATTCCGTATATCTACTGTTCTGGTGATCGGTGTTGGTCCGGATAGCTAGAATGACTAGAAAAATATTTATACTAAAGTGAGGAGCCATAATTAACTCAAATATTAACAAGAAAAATGTAGGAAAAGTTTTAGAAATGAAATACAACGAAGTTAAATGAGCTGGTGCCTCGGCGATGGGTGACCCAATGGGAAGTTGCGGTCTTCGCAGCTAGAAGCCCTAAACCCGGAAGAAAATTCACGAAATAATTTTAAAGACTCCAGAGAAGAGTCATTGAGGTTTTTATGGCATTATAATGCTAAGAAAAGACTTAGAAAAATTGTTCGATTAGTATAGACGATTTTGGCTCAAAAAGCTAAACGGAGGGCATTTTGGTCATTTCGTCTTCAAAGATGATTTTTGGCCAACTTGTCCAGTTAAGA
The DNA here is from genome assembly GCF_030052815.1 of Hevea brasiliensis. Taxonomy (NCBI): domain Eukaryota; kingdom Viridiplantae; phylum Streptophyta; class Magnoliopsida; order Malpighiales; family Euphorbiaceae; genus Hevea; species Hevea brasiliensis. The sequence goes on along the minus strand of NW_026614918.1, from coordinate 112,033 downwards.
AAATAATTATTATGACATAAAATATGAATAAATATTATGACATAAAGTAGTTCCATCAGCCAAGGTGACTTGAGATTTCTTTCTGATGGAGTTCAGAAAGAAATATATTAGTTGTGTCCATGAAGAAGAACAGAATAGAATGGATGGTCAATAGAAAAGAGATTTTGGCCAGTCTAGTAACAAGAGGCCTAGAGAACAGTTGAGTCAGATATTGGATCAAAGTAGGAGACATAGGCCCAGGCCCATATCCAGAAGAGGCCAACCAAAGATATTAGTAGTGAGTACACAGGGACTAGCACTGTGAAGTTCTGCCCCAAGAAAATGTGGCCATTGTAAAAAGTACCATAGAGGTGAATTTAGGGGGTTGATTAGAGCTTGCTATAGATGTGGGGCCATGCACCATTTTTTGAAAGATTGGCGTAAGAGAAATTTTCCACAAACACAAACAGAGAAACTACCTTCCATTGCATAGAGTGATAGCAGATTGGAGGGATTTGAGGCAACACATCGAAGTGAAGAAGCAAGGAGGTAGTAGTTGTAACACCCTCCCTATAGCAATTATGTACATCTACTGTTCTGGTGACCGGTGTCGGTCCGGATAGCTAGAATGACTGGAAAAATATTTAGACTAAAGTGAGGAGCCATAATTAACTCAAATATTAACAAGAAAAATGTAGGAAAAGTTTTAGAAATGAAATACAACGAAGTTAAATGAGCTGGTGCCTCGGCGATGGGTGACCCAATGGGAAGTTGCGGTCTTCGCAGCTAGAAGCCCTAAACCCAGAAGAAAATTCATGAAATAATTTTAAAGACTCCAGAGAAGAGTCATTGAGGTTTTTATGGCATTATAATGCTAAGAAAAGACTTAGAAAAATTGTTCGATTAGTATAGACGATTTTGGCTCAAAAAGCTAAACGGAGGGCATTTTGGTCATTTCGTCTTCAAAGATGATTTTTGGCCAACTTGTCCAGTTAAGAAAATAATTATTATGACATAAAATATGAATAAATATTGCTAAAAATTTAATTAAAAATGAATAAAAAAAAGAAAATTAGAAATTATGACATCACATGATGTCATTAGTGTGCCTCCATCCAATTACATTGTAACACATATCTTTAAACCACTTAAAATGAGTTAAATGGGCAGAAATGAAAGAAAAAAAAATCAGACTTCGTCTTCTTTTCTTCTTCTTGCCGAAACCTCACTTCTCCCTCCCTCCATTAAAACTCAACCAAGCTTCCAATTTCTCACCCAATTCACTTCAAAACCTTGATTTCCTTTCATTAAAAATTTTCCTTACCACTAGAGCTAGACTTGGGCAGCCATTAGAAGAGGAGAAAGTGAAGGAAAGTGAAGGGTAGAAATTCATCCAAGAGGTTAGTGCTTAATCTCCTTATCTCTCTTATTTATTCTTGATTTGGACTTAAGAAGAGTTGAAATTTGCATGAAATAAAAAGGAAATGACAACTTATGGAGGAAATGAATTTCAGCAGCCATGAATTAATTGGATTTTGATGCTTTTTATGGATGTCAATAAGTTTAGTGATGATGTTTAATGAGTTGTTATGTATTGAAAGTTGTATGGATTGAGTATGCTTGACCTTGAGACCATGAGTTAGGGTTTTGAGCTATATTAGGGTTTCACCATATTGATGGTAAATTAAAGTTCAAATGGTCAATTAGTGACCATTTGAGATGAATTGACTTTGATTTAGACTGAAATATGGCATTGGATTAGGAATTGGTATGCTGCCCTTTGTGATCAATTCTGGACTCTGTGAGTCCAGTGTGTTCATGGGGTTATATCTTAAGCTATGTTGCCCCAATTAGTGCAAGGCCAATTGAAGGTGATATTGGACACATAATGCAACATTTTTTGTGAAGAAACCCTGCCCAGAAAACCCACCTAAGTTGACCTAAAAATTGCTTCAATCCGGTTAACACACAAGCTGTCCCTGGAAAATAACCAAATGAACAGTATTCATTCATTTGGTCATAACTCAGTGTAGAAAGGTCCAATTGACCTGAATTTTTACTAGTAGAAAGCTGAGACATAGACCTACAACTTTAATGAAGAAAACAAACCCAAATTTTGATCATAACATGTCTAAATACTGACCTACAGTCAGTGTACAAAAACTACAGAATTGATTCTGCCCAGAAATTCTAGAAAAATTTCAATCTAGCCAGTTATGGCGTTTAGGCCATAACTTGAGATACAAAACTCCAAATGGAGTGATTCAAAAAAAGAAATGTAATTAGGCACAATAAGGAATAACTTTTATGAAGAACACTTAGCCAAATTCTTACTGTAGAATGGCCTAATGGAATAGTGAACTCTAGCACTCAAAACTGAAATTTCTGATTTATTCTCCATTGGTTAGAAGTATGGATTGGCAACTAATGCCAACACTTTTGGGAACCAAAATGTGGTAAATCTATGTGATTAAAACTCATGTAGCTATTATATATGAGAAAGTCAATAGTTTGACTTAAATGACCAAATGAATAGTAACCTTACATGTTAAGTACAAATATTCAAGAAATAACTTTGTAATATGCCCTAGTAGGCCTAATGTGATTGGTTTGAATAGGTTGGCATGCCAATAGGGTTATGGTAGCAGTACTGCGTATGATGTATGGCTTCATTGCCATTCTGTGATGATAGCCTATGGTTGTACTGATTATGATGTTATACTTGGCTTTATGCCTTATTGCTTTTATGGCTTATTAGCCATTCTGTTTGCACACCGGGAGGCATATTGTGATCGATGGTGTGACTGCCCGAGGTACCTGGTGCCCAGTGCTACTTTACCCGTTTATCCAATCCGGTCAATTTGTATAGGTTACTTGAGCATGAAAAAGTATAATAGTAACTGAACTGATTATTAAAGAAAATAAGAAAATTAAATATCATGATAAAGATCAAGAATGATTACAATAAAATAAAGAAGCTCAAAATCATCAAGAAAACAATTAACAAAATGCATGAAGAAGTTAATATCATAAAATGTAATTAGCCTTCGATTAAACAATAAGTTAGTAATTATTCATTTCTTATGAACACAATAACTAGGAAATTATCATTTTTATTTGCATATTATATTTTCTTGTATTATTGGCACCACTAAGCTTTATGCTTAGTGCATCGCTTTTGCAACACTTATGAACTGAAGATTTTGACATAGAGCGCAGTAGACCACAGACTGAGTAAGGCCACTCACAGTTCTGCATAGTATCCGTGTCACCTCACAGGCTACAGTGCATTGGTAGGACACTAGGTCCCATTTTGTATTTTGTGATTTTTGTAAGTTTTGTAATTAAACTCTTATTTTATCATGTATATTTGAAACAAATGTAATATAATTTTGTATTAATGTAAGTATTTGTAACTTTGTGTTTATAAATAACATATGAGAATTTTATTTATGATTTGAGCCTGCTGATGGTGTGAAATGAATGAATGACAAATGGAGGAATTGCTAAGAAATTGTTGTAAATTGATGTGATACAAATGCAGTTTGTGAATGATTGGAAATTATTGGAAGTGTATTTCACAGGTTCTGAAGAAATATTTTCTCCATTTTTAGCCGGCACTCTGCCGGATTTTCTATAAAATTTTCGGAGCCGCAAATTAATTTATAATTTCAATAAATGATCTAAATGAGACTAATTTCATAAATTTCACTTAATAACTATAATAAGTAAATTAATAACGGATAAATATCAATGGGATAAGTTATGGTGTTCCGGTATACTGTGTGGCATATCTTGCTCAGTTACACTGTAGACAGGTAAGGGGGTGTCACATTTAGTGGTATTAGAGCATGGTCTAGGCATTTCTGGGTTTAGATAGAGTCTATACCATGCATTGCATTTGTAAGAGTCGAGGTGACACTAATGCAGATCTGTTCGGTTTTCTTATTTTGATTAGGATATGGACCCCATGTCACAGAGAACAGTAGATGAGGAAGTGGAGAGTCGTGCTCCACCTACAACTGAGACTGGGGGCCAGGGAGAACCTGCTCCACCAGCATCAGCAGTGCTTGAACAGCCTCTGCCGACTATGTTTTAGCAAATGGCTGAATTCTTCAGACAGATGGCTGGGGTTATGCCACCACCACCACCTCCACAGTAGAAATCCCATCTGGAAAAACTAAGAAAATTTGGGGCTGTGGACTTCATGGGTAAGAAAGAAGATGACTCGGTAGCAGCTGAGAATTGGCTAGACCACACCATAAGGGAATTGAAGCAACTGCATTGCACCCCAGAGCAGAACTTGGAGGGTGTTGTGTCCCTACTTCAAGATGATGCCTATCAGTGGTGGGACACCGTATTTAGTGAGGTCCGGCCAGAGTTGATAACTTGGGATTTCTTCCTTACTGAATTTAAGAAGAAGTATGTGGGAAGTGTGTACCTAGAAGACAGGAGGAGAGAATTCATTAACTTGAGGCAGAGACAGCTATCAGTAGCAGAGTATGAGAAGGAGTTTGTCAGACAAAGCCGCTACAAAAGAGAGATAGTCCCCACAGAAGCAGAGAGGTGCAGAAGATTTGAAGATAGGCTAAATGACAACATTAAAATACTGATCACTGCCTTAGGGATTACCGACTTCATAAAATTAGTTGAAGCCGCACTGAAAGTGGAAAGGGTCAGAGTAAGTGAACAGAATAGGAAAGATAGGCAGCGTAAGAGGGAATTTGGACCAGGGCAGTCAAGTATACAGACTGATAGTAAGAAGCTTAAGGGTTCTGGTTCATAAGATCAGACGCAGGGCCAGAGAGGCCAAATTGGAATATCTATAGCTAGCTTCCCGGGCACAATAACAAGGGGATCAGCCCCAGTGCCTGAATGCATGCACTGTGGTAGGAGACACAGAGGGGAGTGTCGACTGTTAACTGGAGAGTGTTTCAAGTGTGGGGCTACGGATCATTTCATAAGAGATTGCCCTCAAAGGAGTGGTTCAATAGCTCCAGTACAAGTTGATAGACCTGCCCCTATAGTTCAAAGGGGTAAAAGATCAGGTAGAGCAGAAACAGCTGACATCTCACAGAAAATTGTTTCTAAGACAGTTGAAAGGCCCGAAGTCAGGGTGGCACCACAGGTATATGCTATGGAAGCTCAGAAGGAGCCAAACCCAGACATTGATGAAGCGATACAAGGAAGTGAAGAAGCAAGGAGGTAGCAACTCCATGATTACTTAAGTCAGGTAAATTTCGAGGACGAAATTTAAATTAGAGGGGAAGAGTTGTAACACCCTCCTTGTAGCAATTCCGTACATTCTACATTTTCGGTGACCGGTGTCAGTCCGGACAGCTAGAATGACTGGAAAAATATTTAGACTAAAGTGAGAAGCCATAATTAACTAAATATTAACAAGAAAAATCTAAGAAAAATTTTAGAAATGAAATACAACGAAGTTATATGAGCTGGTGCCCCGGCGATGGGTGACCCAATGGAAGTTGCGGTCTTCGTAGCTAGAAGCCCTAAACCTAGGAGAAAATTCACGAAATAATTTTAGAGACTCTAGAGAAGAGTCATTGAGGTTTCTATGGCATTAGAATGCTAAGAAAAGACTTTTTCAATCGGTATAGACGATTTTGGCTCAATAAGCCAAACGGAGGGCATTTTGGTCATTTCGTCTTCAGAGATGATTTTTGGCTGACTTGTTCAGTTAAGCAAATAATTATTATGACATGAAATATGAATAAATATTGCTAAAAATTTAATTAAAAATGAGTAGAAAAAAAAAAGAAAATTAGAAATTATGACATCACATGATGTCATTAGTGTGCCTCCACCCAATTACATTGTGACACATGTCTTTAAACCACTTAAAATGAGTTAAATGGGCAGAAATGAAAGAAAATAATCAGACTTCATCTTCTTTTCTTCTTCTTTCCGAAACCTTACTTCTCCCTCCCTCCATTAAAACTCAACCAAGCTTCCAATTTCTCACCCAATTCACTTCAAAACCTTGATTTCCTTTCATTAAAAATTTTCCTTACCACTAGAGCTAGACTTGGGCAGCCATTAGAAGAGGAGAAAGTGAAGGAAAGTGAAGGGTAGAAATTCATCCAAGAGGTTAGTGCTTAATCTCCTTATCTCTCTTCTTTATTCTTGATTTGGACTTAAGAAGAGTTGAAATTTGCATGAAATAAAAAGGAAATGACAACTTATGGAGGAAGTGAATTTCAGCAGCCATGGATTAATTGGAGTTTGATGCTTTTTATGGATGTAAATAAGTTTAGTGATGATGTTTAATGAGTTGTTATGTATTGAAAGTTGTATGGATTGAGTATGCTTGACCTTGAGACCTTGAGTTAGGGTTTTGAGCTATATTAGGGTTTGGCCATATTGATGGTAAATTAAAGTTCTAATGGTCAATTAGTGACCATTTGAGATGAATTGACTTTGATTTAGACTGAAATGTGGCATTGGATTAGGAATTGGTATGCTGCCCTTTGTGATCAATTCTGGACTCTGTGAGTCCAGTGTGTTCATGGGGTTATATCTTAAGCTATGTTGCCCCAATTGGTGCAAGGCCAATTGGAGGTGATATTGGACACATAATGCAACATTTTTTGTGAAGAAACCCTGCCCAGAAAACCCACCTAAGTTGACCTAAAAATTGCTTCAATCCGGGTAACACACAAGCTATCCCTGGAAAATAACCAAATGAATAGTGTTCATTCATTTGGTCATAACTCAGTGTAGAAAGGTCCAATTAACCTGAATTTTTACTAGTAGAAAGCTGAGACATAGACCTACAACTTTAATGAAGAAAACAAACCCAAATTTTGATCATAACATGTCTAAAAACTGACCTACAGTCAGTGTACAAAAACTATAGAATTGATTCTGCCCAGAAATTCTAGAAAAATTTCAATCTAGCCAGTTATGGTGTTTAGGCCATAACTTGAGATACAAAACTCCAAATGGAGTGATTCAAAAACAAAAATGTAACTAGACACAATAAGGAACAACTTTTATGAAGAACACTTAGCCAAATTCTTACTGTAGAATGGCCTAATAGAATAGTGAACTCTAGCACTCAAAACTGAAATTTCTGATTTATTCTCCATTGGTTAGAAGTATGGATTGGCAACTAATGCCAACACTTTTGGGAACCAAAATGTGGTAAATCTATGTGATTAAAACTCATGTAGCTATTATATATGAGAAAGTCAATATTTTGACTTAAATGACCAAATGAATAGTAACCTTACATGTTAAGTAAAATATTCAAGAAATAACTTTGCAATATGCCCTAGTAGGCCTAATGTGATTGGTTTGAATAGGTTGGCATGCCAATAGGGTTCTGGTAGCAGTACTGCGTATGATGTATGGATTCATTGCCATTCTGTGATGATAGCCTATGGCTATATTGATTATGATGTTATACTTGGCTTTATGCCTTATTGCTTTTGTGGCTTATTAGCCATTCTGTTTGCACACCGGGAGGCACATTGTGACCGATGGTGTGACGGCCTGAGGTACCTGGTGCCCAGTGCTACTTTACCTGTTTATCCAGTCCGGTCAATTTGTATAAGTTACTTGGGCATGAAAAAGTATAATAGTAATTGAACTGATTATTAAAGAAAATAAGAAAATTAAATATCATGATAAAGATCAAGAATGATTACAATAAAATAAAGAAGCTCAAAATCATCAAGAAAACAATTAACAAAATGCATGAAGAAGTTAATATCATAAAATGTAATTAGCCTTCAACTAAACAATAAGTTAGTAATTATTCATTTCTTATGAACGCAATAACTAGGAAATTATCATTTTTATTTGCATATTATATTTTCTTGTATCATTGGCACCACTAAGCTTTATGCTTAGCGCGTCGCTTTTGCAACGCGTAGGTACTGAAGATTTTGACAGAGAGCGCAGTAGACCACAGACTGGGTAAGGCCGCTCACAGTTCTGCATAGTGTTCGTGTCACCTCATAGGCTACAGTGCATTGGTAAGACACTAGGTCTCATTTTGTATTTTGTGATTTTTGTAAGTTTTGTAATTAAACTCTTATTTTATCATGTATATTTGAAACAAATGTAATATAATTTTGTATTAATGTAAGTATTTGTAACTTTGTATTTATAAATAACATATAAGAATTTATTTATGATTTGAGCCTGATGATGATATGAAATAAATGAATGACAAATGGAGGAATTGCTAAGAAATTGTTTTAAATTGATGTGATGCAAATGCAATTTGAGAATGATTGGAAATTATTGAAAGTGTATTTCACAGGTTCCGAAGAACTGTTTTCTCCATTTTTAGTCAGTACTCTGCAGGATTTTCTATAAAATTTTCGGAGCCGCAAATTAATTTATAATTTCAATAAATGATCTAAATGAGACCAATTTCATAAATTTCACTTAATAACTATAATAAGTAAATTAATAACGGATAAATATCAATGGGATAAGTTATGGTGTTCCGGTGCACTGTGTGGCATATCTTGCAAGGCTACACTGTAGATGGGTAAGGGGTGTCACTGCAGTTCTTCGACTACTTACATTAGGTAAATTTTGAGGACGAAATTTTATTTAGAGGGAAAGAATTGTGACATCCTCGTTTTAGGTAATTCTGTGCATTCTACTGTTTCGGTGACTAAAGTCTGATCGGACAGCCAGAATGTCTTGAACTATACTTAAACTAGAGTGAGGAGTCATAAATAAACTAAACAAAGGTTAAGTAAAATTAAGGAGAAATCAAAGAAATGAAATGTAAATAGGTTAAAGGAGCTGAGGCTCTGGTGATGGGTAACCCCAACGGGAAGCAGCTATAGGTTCAGTTACCAACCCCAAACGCAGGAGGAACCCTGTGAGATAAATATTTGGGACTTAATTGAAGGATTAATGAGGTTTAATGACAATAAAGGTGTCATGGGAATGCAAGAAAATTTAAGTCAATCGATAAAGGCTATTATGGTGTAATGAAAACAATGAAGGGCATTTTGGTCATTTCACCTTCAGAGATGAGTTTTGACATAAATGTCAATTAAAATGAGTGAGAAAAAAACATTTAAAATGAATTAGAAACCAAGAATTATGTAGTGGAAAAGAGAAAAGAAAGAAAAGGAAAATAAAAATTGAATTATGATATAAGCATTGCTACATGATGACTTAAGCATGATTAAGCATGATGAAATAATGACATAATTAAAAACTTTAATTCAATTTTAGAAGATAAATACATAGCTAGAGACAAATTTGACTAAAGAGTCTTCATCTTCTCTTTCCCTTCAACTTGGCCGAACCACCATTTCTAAAGAGCTTCCACCATTTTCATCTTTTTCTAGCTTAATTTCCTAGCAAATCCCACCATAAAACCCTAGGCCACTTCACTAAAACTTGATTTTTGCACCTTGGAGAAGTGTTTGGCAGCTAAGAACTTGAAAGAAAGTGAAGTTGGGAAGCCTTGGAAAATTGACCAACTAAGGTTAGTGCTAAAACTCTTGCTCTTTCTTCTTCTAATGGTGAAAATAAGGTGAATTATAATGGAATTAAATGAAAAATGATGAAATTAATGGATGTATGCTTAACAAGAAATTCGGCAAGCTTTTGTAGGTGTAGGATTGGAGGTGTTTAATTTCAAATAGACTTGAAAATTTGCTTGAATATGATGATAAGTATGATTAGTATGCTTAATTGGTATGTTTTGTATGACTATTGAATTGGGAGCTAGGGTTTTGAGGATTAAATAGAGGATTTGTTAGAATGTTGTTGAATTGATGTTGTTAAGGTCAATTAATGACCATTTGATGTAGTTTGGAGCTAAAATGGAGTTGGTTTTGGAGTTGAAATGTTAAAATGAGAAGTGATCCTTTGTATAGGAATTTTGGACTCTGAGTCCAATAGGTTTAAGCAATCATAACTAGGATTATATAGCTCCAATCGGTGTAAGACTAATTGGAGGTGAAACTTAGGCCATAATGCCACATTTTTTTATGAAGAGATCCTACCCAGAAACAAAACACAAAATGACCTAAAATTGGCTTGAATCCGGGTAACCACATACTGGACCAGGAAAAATGACCATATGAACAGTAAATGTTCAAATGAGCATAACTCACTGTGGGAAGCTCTAATTGAGCTGATTCTTAAACTCATGAAAAGCTTAGACATAGTAGAACATTTTTCATGAAGATTAGGAACCCTAATTCTGAACCTAGCCCAATCAATTTGCTAGCCAATTTTAGTTTATCAAATCTGCCTGGACCAAAACTGACAAAGAAATTTTGGACTTTAGGTCACCCGAACAGTTGTGGCAAAAATGCCATAACTCAGCCTACAAAACTGCAAATGCAGTGATTCAAAAGCAAAAATTTTTAGAAGACCTAGAGCTACAACTTTGATGTTTGGACTAAAACCCAGAACCAAATGCAACTTAAGGAAATTGCTATGAGATATTAGGACTTCCCAATATAGAAATTCCTGCACTTAGACAAATTGACCATTTGACACCCAGATAGTAAATGAACCATAACTTTCAGTAGGAAACTCCAATTGGGATGAACCAAATTGATATGAAAACTTAAGAAATAGGGCTACAACTTTGATTCAGGAACCTTGCTCAAATTTCGAGTGTAAGGACCTCCAATGTGGGTTGCAATGACTGACCTGAACCTGAAATCCTGGATGTATAGGGTTTACGAGTCTAGGTCAGTTAAACTGTCATAACTCATCCTACATAGCTTGAAAATTTGTGATTCTTGAACCAATGTGACTAGGACACATAGGGGAATAACTCATCTAGGGAATATTAGGCCAAAATATGATTGTAGCTTGTCCAAATAGCTGGACAAAGTGAGGTTCTAGAATCTGTCAAGTTCTGGGACAGCAAAGGGTCAGTAAACTAGTCTTGGTAAATTGACCATATCTTGAGCTAAAAAACTCCAAATTGAATGATTCAAAAGGGAAATTAAATTTAACACATAAAGAGACAACTTCCATGAAGGAAGTATGGACAAATGGACTATGTATCTTGGCCAAATTGCTAGAGAAAATTAAGGTATAAAATCTGAAATCCATGAAATTTTCATGGACAACTTGGAATATGAATGGTACCCCACTTAAATGACTTACTGAACACCTAAATCATATGAATAGGTAGTTGGGGCTTGTATTCCCATCACAAATAGAACTTATGATACATTGCCAACATAACTTGAAATATGAATTGTAATTACCATAAATGAATTGTTGAATGTGTAAATGATGTGCAAATGTCATTTAGGACTTATGTTTCCATTATGAGTAAAATTGAGAATGCTCAAACCTGAATGACATGTGAAATAGTATGATAAATTAGATGAGAAATTGTAAATATTAAATATATGATGTGATTGGTAAATTATGATTCATGTGAATGAAATCTATGAATACACGCATTATGTGAAAATGAAATTGGGCGTTGTGTTCCCACTAGGAATAGAATTAAAATGCTACAAAATATAAATAGAAAATATGATGCAATAATAAAATATATGAATACTTAATGGTATTAATGTGTCCATGTATTGCCTAGACCTGTATGCAGATTGGATAGATTGGCATGCCAATAGGGGATTGATTTAGCAATACTGCGTAAAGCTTTATGCCCGTATCTAAGGCTTTATGCCTGTTTTTAAGGATTTATGCCCGTATTTATGGCTTTATACCCGTTCATGGCTTGTACACCCGATTATGTATTACCATGGCTTTTGTAGTCATATTGATTGCATACGTGGTTGACGTTATGCGTCCCATGGTATGACGGCCCGAGGCACCACGATGTCGGTGCGAGGACCCGCATATCTAGTCTGATAAGCTGTCATAGGTTATCCGGCGATGAAATAAGTTAATAATATTAGAAATTAAATAAATGAGTGAGAAAGATCTAAAATGAACTAGATTGCTTCTAAAAATTTATTTATTATGAAATGATCCAAAATACATAGAAAATATTAAGTAAAGCAATGAAAAGGCTAGAAGAATAAGTATAACTTAAATAATTATTACAAATGCATCTTCCATAATAATATAAATATAAATTCAATATTTTTATTAATTTTGTATATTATATATTATTATTGTAAACTTATGAAATAAGCACTCTCAAAGAACAACAAAAATGATAAAAGATATTTAATATTAAAAATTTCATATGAAATTAAAATAATTCTTGATTACATAAATCACGCTCTATTTTTATCTTTATTTATATATATTATTTTCTTATTGTATTATTGCACCACTAAGCAAAAATGCTCAGTACGATGGATTGTTTCCTCGCGTAGGTACTGAAGATAAGGCCTAGTAGGCTTCAGACTAGGATTTTGGATATCAAATCTACAGTGTCACATTTTGTCACCTCACTCAGCAGTGCATCCTGGTAGGGTCTGCTAGGCCATATTAGGTTATTTTTGTTCATTGTAATTAATCATAAAGTCAGTAACAAAAATTGTGAAGTTGTAATTGATCATAGAAGTTTGTAATGTAAATTATGAATTTATTTAATTAATTTGTATATCATGTAAATTAATGAAATTTTAGAAATTTTATATATGAATTGAGCATGAATGGATATGTATGGAAATCAATATGGAATTGAAATACATAAATGACATTTTAAATGATGAGATTTTTATGATGAATATGGATGAGATTATTATTGAAAAATATTGTTGAAATTTTTAAATAGGTGAATAGTAAAACACGCCAAACGATAATAAAATAGGAGAAACTTCGTCAGTTTTTCCTTTGAATATAATTGATTTTAAAATATAACGAGATTAAAATTATTAAATAAATAAAGTAAGATAAGATAAGGTACTCCGGCATAAAGTGTGGCAGTCTTTGCTCGGCTATACTGTAGACCAAGTAAGGGGTGTTACACCACACCTGTAACACTTAGAGGTTCCATACATGCACAGTCCTCGGTGAGGTTTCTCACACCTTATACAACTTGAAGTATCTGAGCCTGAGCTAGATTCGCTTCCCATCCTAATATCAGATTTAATCCTGCTCTAGAACTTGATTATTCCATCTTCCTTACAACATCTATTATTGAGTGGAATCTATGGATTTCTGTGGCCAGAATCAATGAAAAGTAGCTAGAGTGCAGCCTTTTGGTGTACCTTTTTGCCTTCCTTCTTATTAGTATCATACTCTTGCCCTACAAACTATAGAAGTTCCACAAACTTATTTATATATTCATCAACACTCATATTGGCTGTCTACCTCAACTATTCAAGTTCTACCGCCTTTAACTCTCTAGAGCTTTTTGGAAAAGCTCGGTTGGTAAACTCTGCCACAAGTCCAGGTCATGCTATCAACCCTACTAGTAATATAGACCTTATACAATTCTTTCGCCTTCTTACATTTCAAAGTAAAGCCAGCCATCTGAATGGCCCTACTATCACTTTCATTCAATTCATCGATTATCATTTTTAATACCCTAACATACTCGAAAGGATCACCTCCTTCCTTATATTTAGGTCATCCAACTTGAGGTAATCTGTCATCTTTGTCTTACATCTACTACCTAACCCAGTCTCTTGTGTTGGAATCATTGGCGCTACAGGGGGTGGTGTTGGTACATATTCTCCCGTGATGGTGTTCTGAGTTCCCATGGTGGTTAGAGGGTTTTGGGGGTGCTATTGGATAGGATACATGGGGTAAGGGCTAAAAGGTGGGAAGTAAGGTGGGTAAGGCATGAAGGAAGGATATTAGGAATAGCTCATGAACCTAGCATTTCCAAAGCTTCCTTATTAAGGATACCTAATGTCACACCTTACCCCTCTGTAAGGCGTAACATGATCCTGTAGAATACCTAATGAACTACCGAACTTCACCTACCGATAACTCATTAAGTACCCTACAAGGGATTTTAAAACAATTTTCTTACTTTTATAAGTGGTGAGCATTTTCTAATAGGTATTAAAACAATTAATTAGAGTTTGAAAACTAGTTAAGATTTTTATCCCATTTTATTTTTCCACAAATTTTATAAAAATTTGGGCAGAGTGCCGTCTGTATTTTGAGAAAACAGTTCTTCAAAAACCTGTAAAAACACTTCCAATAATTATTTTCACAACTCCCAACCCAAATCAACTCAAGTCAACATAGTTTAATTCAATTCCACAACTCAACCAAAAATTTGTCATCTCAAAATACTTCACAAATTCATTCACATTGCATATAGTACTTAATTTACAAATACAGATCTTAATTTACAAAAGAAAATCTAAAATAACATTATTACAATTTACTGTACAACTGCTCAACTTTTCATTAATACATATGACATTAAACTATTTACATCAAAATAAATTACAAGGGTATAACTAAATACCCGTACAAAAGCCTCCGTGTAGTACCAAAAATCAGTAGCTCACTCTACTGCTCTTTCCTTGTCTCTATCTACGACAGCAAAGAAAGCTATCGCTGAGTATAAAAATACTCAGTGGTGCACAATAAATATAAAATGCAAAATATAAAACATTTGTCATTAATTCATAGTTCAAATATTTCACAATCACATTTCACAAATTTTTTTTTTCAAATCACATTTATAACAAATCACAATTTAAACATTTCACAAATTTCAAAACTTAATATAACACAAATTTGATCAGACAATTTAATAATCATAGTATTGCCAATCAATAACACAACTTAGGCCATGACACAAAATTTCTAAACATGCCGTGTTGTACACCACGACAAGGCAAACTCACCCCACTAATCGAAATCAATGAGAGAGGTGGCTAGCTAGCTAATGAGTACTCATCCAAACTCACCCCTCAGACTGGGAAGCCAGAGAGGGAGGAATATAGTCAAATATCAAACTCACCCCACAAGTGGAGGAGGAACATATTAATATTGCCATGCCAAGTGTGAATTAAAAATAATTTAAATCAAGTTATTTAAATATTTAATGCAAAACACAATTAATTTCCAAAGTCAAATTTCCATTCCCAAAGTGGCAACACAGTAGTTCTCAAAACCCATAATTAACACAATAATTTCACAATGCATAACTAAACAAATTTTCTATGAGAAAACGATAAATTAGGGTTTATTGTGCACAAACCTGATGTGAGTCACCTCTAGGCCTTGACTCAGTTTGCCCTATCCTTTTCCAGGTCTTTTTCAGCTGAAACATGAAATTTATAGTGTTTCAGTATCTTATCTCACAATAACTCTAATAATTAATTTATATATGTTCAATTCTAGCTTCAATATGCTTAAACATACATTCTTAAAAATTTTCATGTTGAAGTTACTATTCATGGTACTATTCAAGTCAAAATATTGACTTTCTTATGCTTAATAGGTATGGGAAATCCAATTATACCCATATACCACATTTTGGTCACCTAAATTGTTAGTTTTGGTCATTTTCTGAAAACTTAAGTCTTTTAGGCAAACTTTCAAATTTTCAGTTTTGGTGACCTATTTTACAATGTTCTATTGGTCATGTTGCTGTTAGAATTTGGGCAAATTTTCTTCATAGAAATTGTTCCTTATTGTCTTAACTTTATTTCCCTTTTTGAATCACTCCATTTGGAGTTTTGTAGCTCAAGTTATAGCCATTTGAATTATGGCTGCCGGATTGGCCTAACCCATATTTTCTAGTCAAATTCTAGGTTCTGGCAGTTTTAGGTCACCAAATTTTGAGTGGCCAAATGACTTGGTTAAGGGCATAATTTGGGTTTGTGTTCTTCATGAAAGTTGTATTCTATATCTCAGCTTTTTCCTGGTAAAATTTTAGGTCATTTGGACCTACCTAGCCCAAGATATGGCCAAATGAATAAACACTATTCATTTGGTCATTTTGTACAGGGCAGAATACCTAAGTTCGGATTTGGTCAATTTGTTCACTATGCTATGATCACTTTTTGGGCATGATTCCTAAATGAAAAATGTGTCATTTTTTTGTCTATTTTCATTCCCAATTGGCCTCACACCAATTGGGTTGGTAAATTTTCAGTTTTGGTCCCAGAAAGAGACCTTGGTCCTGCTGCCTGCATAATGGCCCTAAGCAATCCGAATTTAAACCTAATTTTAACACTTCCAACATACCACAATTGGTCATACATGACCATTTTTCAGTTCAAACTAGGTTAAACACACCATTTGACCAATTCTCAAAATTTTGTCTCCCAAACCCTAGGTGCCAAAACCCTAACTCACTTAATTTGTTACATTTCACTAATTCCAAACATACAAACACAATTTCTCAACTCATTAAAGCTTTCTAACATGTTTTATTCTATCAAACTCATGCAAATCATACCCCCACATAGGCTGGCCAAATTTTCATATAGTCCTCCAAAGATGTTTTCTTTTCATTTTCAATATATTTCTAGGTTAATTGAACTAAGAACATAAACATTTAACTAAAATATTCAAGTTTAGATTACTAACCTCACTTTGAATTTCCAAATTTTCCAAATCTTCAATTTCTTCCTTTTCTTTTTCATCCAATCTTCTTTTCTACTTGAACTAGTAAGGTTTTATGAAGAAATTTGGGAGAAATTAGAGGTATGTGCATGGAAATCAAGCTTGAAACCAAGCTTTAATGGTGGAAACCATGGAGAAAGAGAGGTAGTGAGAGTGCTACGGCTAAAGGAAGAAGAAAAGTGAAATTTATTTTTTAATTTTTGATTTTATCCCTTTCTTTGACTTGTCAAATTTTAATTAAATATAATTTATTTGTGATGTCATAGCTTATGTCATTTTGATGATGTCACTAATGCAATTTCTTTTCCTTTTACTTTTTCATTTATTTTTCTTTAGTTCTTTAATTTAATTCTTGATTCCAAAATTTTCTTTTCTTCGATTTTATTTGACATTAGGTCAGGAGTAAGCTCTAAGGGTCAATTGACCAAATTGTCCCTCGCCGATTCGACTCGGTTTGCAAATAATTCAATATTTCTTCCAGATCCCTGACCTAATTATTTGACTGGCTTAACAATTCTTTTCGTGATTTTCTCTTTTACACTGTGTTCGCAATAGTCCTAAGGACCGCGGAGTCACATTTTACGGTTCGAAATTGGAGTTTAAATCGACCTCGCAGTCCTTCTCGAGAAGGTCACCCATCGTTGTGACTCTCGGCTCATTTAACTTCTTATGTTCTGTTTTTCTTATTTATACTTAACTAATTGATAATTACTAATTATTTGTGTTCAGGGCTTATCTAGTTGTCTTAGATGTGGTTCTAATCCCCTTAATTATTCGGACCGACACCGGTCACTGGAATAGTGTAATATACTAAGCTATGCCAATAGGGGTGTTACACCTAAACCTATAATTCTATCCTTGCATAGGTGGAAACACAAACTCTAACTCATCCCCCCTTTAGTATAGTTTTCTTCTCTTGCTCTTCCTATACCAGAAAACCTAGGGTCGTCAAGCTGTTATGGAAAACCATGAGAATCCCTTCATTTATCTATCGACTTTCTGAGTGCACTAGAGGCTCCCTACTAACCTCAAAAGACCTTCTAGGTCCTTTTGAGGATTTTCCTCTACCACTCCTACTTACTCTTCCCCTTACAATAGGGTTAGCAGGTAGTGCTTCTATACTCTCATTTTCACACTAGTCAACCTTACGGATCTTTTTGAACATCACATTTTCTGAAAGCAAACAAGAAGTGTTAAGCATACATAAAGTCCATATGGATTCACATGAACACAAAACATATCATAAAGCATGCCATAAAACAAAAGCACATCATATAACATATAAGGACGCAACCCTAATTAACATATATTTTCCTAATTGTGCTGGTTAACAAACTTTCTTTCCTTCTTTATTATAATTTTCACTAGCATCTAGGTCCACTCATCTAACTTATAGCTCTGATACTAACTTTGTAATGACCCAACAAAGGCTCATTGCTGGTGATAGGGATTGGGTCAACTTAAGGCTATCAAAATGCATAGCAAGCCTAAAATCCTGTTTAACATAAAACTCTTTTCACATTAAACAAAATTTAAGCAACTCATATCAATCACACGTTAATCTCCACATTGAAACATAGTACATACTTCTCTAAAATGGTTCAAAATTTGAACCATTTCATATCATTTAAAATAGTTAAAGTGTGACTCATACATTCATATATAGAATACAAAGGGTATGCTTAAAATTAAGGTAATGTCCATACATACATAACTTAGACAAAACTCATTACAATTCCTTAAACCATGCACAGTGTCTATCCATAAAAATTTTACATGTCCAAACTAAAAACATCCATTATACATAAGAAATTTTATAGCTGCTCTTTTTGCTAGCTCTCGCAGAAGGCACCTTTATCACTGTAACTCTACACTGAGGTTAAGGGAATGGATTAAGCTTCAAAGAGCTCAGCAAGTAAACTAGCCAAACATTTATTAACTATATAATTCATTACATACGTATGCAATGCATCAATCATATGAGTTTTTCACATCATAAACATTTCACATAAGATAAACTTATCACCAATGATTTTCATTTCCCATATCTAATGTGCCTGGCTCGTACAAAGGCTCCTTAGGACTTCAACTTAAATGCACAACATATCCAATGTGCCCGACTCATATAGAGGCTCCATAGGACTTTTGCTTAATAAATAGTGAGCTAGTGGCTTGTTAGGCCTTACCTGGTCTTACCACATCATATCATGCATAATCATAAACATATAACATAATAGTGTGATAGGGGAAACTAGTGGGTCATCCAATATTCATCAAGCATCAACAATAGTTATGCAAAAATGCAGCATATTCGTGATCTAGATACATATATCCTAATAAGTAATGAAACGATGCATGTGGATGATTATGATTTCAATTAAATAAGTTTTTAATCATTAAAATTAGTGTTACTTACCTCTTGTAGCCTATCAACACATGACATGAATGGTAGCTATCCTTGGATCCTTAACTTCCCAAGTCCCTCAAGTTCGATCCTATAAACATCGGACCCTCAAGAGTTATTCGGAGCTTAAAAACTCTATACATATGCTAAATATCTTATTCTAGGTCCTTTTAGATCATAAAAAAAAAAAAAATTTGGAGCCTTAGAACAAAAAGGGAAATAAGGTTGGCAGAACCAACTTCGGTTGTCGAAGTCCTAAACCTTAAATGTCTTTTTTGGATAGTAGAGACTGCAGCTGCCAAAGTAAAGAACTTTGGCTACCAAAATCCTAAGCTTCTTTACTCTGGCTATAAAAGTTAGGAACTTCAACTGCCAAAGTCCTAAACTAAAGAAGACTCCCGAAACACTTTAGCCACTTCTACTACCAAAACTATGGTTTCGGTAGCTAAACTAGAAAATTTCTAGAATTCCAATTTAAATTCTACCCATCCAAAAACACCTCTCAAAGGTTCCAAAACTTAATCCAACCCTCATAAAACAATTCTAAGACATCCATTAACTTGAAAACACCTTTAGATGTTGTATGCATCCATCAAAGAATAAGAATCAAGTTTTCTCATATCATACAAAAATGCCATAAAGGGAAAACTTCAAAAATCTAACTCATTCATCTTTGACGCAATTCAAAAACCAAATTTGATCATATATATACACATCCTAAACTTATACTAGGCCCTAATATGCATTTAAAAGATTCTCAAAATCATTAACATGCAAAATCTTTCAGAATATCAAAATAGATTCAAAAAGTTAAAAACTACTTTTTTTTCTTACATGCAATCCATGCTTTTTAAACTCACTTATGAAAATATTCTTAAGAATCATTTTGATCATTTAAAAGCAATTTAAAAAGTGAGAAATATCTTTCTTAAAAGTGAAATTTGGGGAGTTAGTAGAGAAAACTTATAATAATCTCTTAAACTTTGAGTTTCCCATCAAAATTCAAGTATAAAATCTCCAAGAAAACTCAATTCCATTAGTTTGCACGTCATAGTACAAAGAGAGAGAGAGAGAGAGAGAGAAATTAATTTTCTTTGAAATTCGAACTAAAATAGGCTATTTATACCCTTTCTGTCAAAAGGACTTTAGACTATCAGAGTCCATGCTGTCTAAAATGACATCTCGATAGTAAAAAGGGGACTTTGGCTGTCGAAAGTCTAACCTTTGGCTGCCAAAGTTCTTTCTGCCCAAAAACACTACTTAAACTATTTATTTGCCCAAAACAAACAAACACCTACTCATATAGACTCTTTAACACATCATTGCACTCATAAAGAACCTATCACTATTTCCTTTATCCGTGAAACTCTAAATTTCGCAAGAATTTTCCATCAATGATAGGAATTCCAACATTGGAAAATTATGGGTGTTACACGCAAATAGTAAGAAGCATCACGCATGCAGCATTGGGTGCCATAGGTCCCATGTTTGGCTATTGAAAGTTTTTAACCTTGTATCTAAATACACTTTTATATGCCCTTCTTACATATTAGGGACAAAATTACAAAGGTTCAAGTTAAAGGGGACACATCTAACTAGAAGTAAGTATCAAGTCAAAAGGACTATTGTCAAAGTGAGTAAAAATTACAAAATCTTTTCCTAAATGTTATTTAACATTCATACATCATTTAAGCTATATTTTGATTAGCTATGTCGCGTATAGGATTAGCATAAATAATTATGTAAGTATTTAACTCACAAAGATATTGCATTATGTATTTATATTGTATGGTGGCTATGGATGACCAAATGATTCCCAAAGGGAAAAGTAAAGGAAAAAGAAAGGTATGCATGCATTTATAAGCTCTCATGATATGATATATGGTCTCCGGGTAAGACAATTCTATGTCTCCCATCCCATTGTTTAATATGAATGATAAGAGAAAGTACTGAGGAGCTCCTATAATGGGATGGACATATTAGACATATGAAATGAAAGGGAAGGGGAAACCTTTGCTGATACCTTGTTGTGAATTATTTGTGCTGTGAAAGCATTTATGTGAATAATGCATCCTTATGCTTGAACTACATTCTAAATGATATATTTTCCTGCCCCATTCAATTCTCTACTCACTAAGTTACATACTCACTCCTCTTCGTCTATCTATTCTCTTCAGGGACATGAATAAGGGATGCAGCTAGCAAATTTTAGTTAAGTAAGCTCCAAGGCTTGACAAAGCAATTATGTGTACTTTTATACCATTTTCTGGAGCTATTTGAGACATATATTGTAATAACCTAAATGTTAATATAAAATTTTATGAATTTTGATATTATTATTATTATTATTATTATTATTGTAATTTAAAAATTTTATTTAAAAAATTGAATTCAATTGTGTTAAAGTAAAATTTGGACTTAATTGAAAGAATTTTAGGACTTCATTAAATAACCTAAGAAAGTTGAGGAAGATAGATGAAGTTAAGTAAAAAAAAAAAAACTTTGAAAAAGCGCAATACCACCCCCCTTTTGAACGTCGCTCTCATCTCCCTCACTCCTCTTCCTCCCTTTTCTTTCTTACTAGTGAACCCCTAACCCATCATGAGTGACGATGAGGGTCCCTATCAATCAGACGATTCCAGCTAGTAGTCCATCGGTAGCCAAAAGCAGTTGCAATGATGAGAGAAAAAGGAGAAATGGGTTTTTGTGCATGAAAGGGTAGGATTTTCTCAGCTCGATTTTGACGTCGTTTGGTGTGGGATGCATACAATTTCTATGGCAATAGAATTCTTATCCCATGAGCTTTCTTTTGGGACCAACCTTGCTTAAAATGGTGGCTGAAAGAAGAAGCTATTGAGGAGAGAACTTTTGGGGTTTTTAAGCTTTCCGGTTAGATCCTAGCCAACTGATGATTAGAATGGATGATTAGGCCAGGCAATATTCATCTACTCTTTGCAAGCTTCGATTTGACAAAAACTACACTTTGATTAGATCAAGCGGAGAAGATGCTCATCAAACGGTATAAATTAAATTTGCGAATACTAGGTAATTGAAGCGGAGCTTTGACAAACCATCTGTGGATTTGTCACTAACAGCTCATGGGCATTTCAAATGCACACTTGAATTGACAATAGCTCACCATAGCCCGAGATCGAGTTTTCGGCCCAATTTAGACACGTAGCGGTCCATCTCAAAACATAATCAATATTAGAATTGGTTCCAGCATTTTTAGATGTTTTGGATGCATTCCATGTAGCAAAATTCACAAAGGTAATCCCAAACTAAAGTTGTGTGGTATTAACCTAGGTTTAAGCTAACTAATTAATCTGTAAATATTCCTGACTTAATAAAATTAAATAAAACAAATTTAATTAATACAAGGATATGTAGAGAATCTCCAGGTATATTTTTATAATTTTTGAAGTGTTGAAAATAATAAATCAAACAATAGAGGAGTTAGAGACCTAAGCTAGAGTTTGGATAATTAGACATAACTTAGGGTCACTTGTATGCCCTAGATGGGCATTGTATATTGTGGGCCTGAGGCCCTGTGTGCTATTGTATTGGTTGAGTTTTCTTGCAAGGGGTTAGATATAGTTATAGAGGAGACTTTGTCAAAACTTTGGCAAAATCCTAGGATTAATTCTTGCTTTTATAGTTTAATTTAATTATTTTGTTAGTAAATTGATAAAGGTCAGTGTGTTTGTATAAGTGATTGTGGCTAGCCATCTTCTTCCTTCCAACCAGACAAGTTACAATCAAATTGTCAACTTAGTGAATTAGATATTAATTATTTTTATAATTTCAATATTATTTACATTTTATATATTTTAGATTTATTGACATGCTCATGCATTCATTTATGCATTTGTAATTAGTTATTATATCAAGAGCATCTCGTATCTATTACATTATAATTTTATGTATTATGTGCCTTGCGGATAAGTTAGAGCTTATATATATGTTGTAACACCCCTATTTATATAGCCTGGTATATTTTACTATTCCGGTGGCCAGAGTCGGTCCAGACAATTAAGGGGACTAGAACCACACTTAAGACAACTAGATAAGCCATAAACACAAATAATTAGTAATTGCCAATTAGTTAAGTATAAATAAGAAAAACAGAACATTAGAAGTTAAACGAGTCGAGAGTCACAGCGATGGGTAACCTTCTCGGGAAGGACTACGAAGTCAATTTAAACTCAAATTTCAAACCGTAAAATGTGACGCTGCGGTCCTTAAGACTATTATGAACACAGTGGAAAAGAGAAAATCACGAAAAAGAATTGTTAAGCTAGTCAAATAATTAGATCAGGGATCCGGAAGAAATATTAAACTATTTGCCAATCGGGTCAAACCGGCGAGGGGCAATTTGGTCAATTGACTCCTGACCTAACTGTGAAATAAAATTGGAGAAAAGAAAATTTCAGAATTGGGAATCAAATTAAAGAACTAATAAAAAAAAAAGAAAGAAAAGAAAAAGGTTATTACATCATGGATGACATCAATTATGATGTCATAATTGATTTTATTTTTACCTACCAATTTTGACTAAGATAAACTCTATTGGTTAAGACAAAATAACATTAAAAAAAAAAAAAAGAAAACTCTCATCTTCTTCCCTCACCCAACTAGCCGAACCCTCTCTCCCTCTCATCTCCATGATTGTCCACCATTAAAGAGTTATTCAAACTTGAATAACTTGATGTTCTTTCACAAAATCTAACCCTAAACCCTAAAAAGCTTCTCAAGAACCCTAGACAAGAAGTATAGAAGAAAAAAGGAGGAAGAAAGATAGAGAATTGAAGTTTTGGGAATCCAAAGCAAAGGTTAGAGTTTTAACTCTCTATTTCCTAGATTTAATTCATGTGTAGGTAGTGAAATAGCTTGTAAATTTTGAGAAAATTGAAACAAATTAAAAGTGTGGACTATAAGTGAATTTCAGCCAGCATTTGTGAGGGGTATGATTTTCATGGTTTGATTGAATTAGAGGGGAATATGAACATCAAGTAGTTGAATGATTATGGTTATATGCTTTGAATTAGCTAAATTCAATGAATTGGTGAACTAGGGTTTTGGACACTTAGGGTTTAGGAGTCAAAAGTGTGAGAAATTGTGAAATGATGTGTTTGACCTAGTTTGAGGTGAGAAATGGTCATTTGTGACGAAATGAAGTGTGTTGGAAGTGTTGGAATTGAGTTTAAATTCGGATTGAATGTGGTCATGTTGCAGGCAGCAGGACCAAGGTCCCTTTGAGGGACCAAAACTGAAAATTTACAAGTCCAGTTGGTATGAGACCAATTGGGAATGAAAATAGATACAAAATGACACAATTTTCATTAAGGAATCATGCCCAAAAAGTGGCCAAAACCTAGTGAACAAATTGACCAAATTCGGATTTTCTCAGTCTGACCTATACAAAAATGACCAAATGAACAGTGTTTGTTCATTTGGTCATAACTTGAGCTAGGCAGGTCTAAATGATCTGAAATTTTACCAGTGGACAGTTGAGATATAGACCTAAAACTTTCATGAAGAACACAAACCCAAATTATGCCATTAACTAAGTCATTTGGCCACCCAAATTTGGTAACCTAAAACTGCGAGAACCAGAATTTGCCCAGAAATCTGGGTTGAGTCTAATCCGGCAGCTATGATTCAAATGGCTATAACTTGAGCTACAAAACTCCAATTGGAGTGATCCAAAAAGAAGAATAAAGTTAAGACAATAGGGAACATTTTCTCTGAAGGAAGTTCTGCCAAATTCTAACAGAAAAATGACCAATGGAACAGTGCAACTTAAAACACCAAAACTGAAAATTTGCAAATTTGCCTAAAAGACTTAGAATTCGAGTAAACAACCAAAACCAACAAATTTAGTGACCAAAATGTGGTATGTGGATGAATTTGGAATTCTCATACCTATTAAGCCTTAGAAAGTCAACAAATTGACTTGAATAGTATAGTGAATAGTAACCCCGAAACACAAAATTTAAAGAACGTCAAGTTTAGTACATTAGAGCTAGGTAAAAGTGAATTTAAATTTATTTTTGATTTTATGCTAAGTTATGATACTGAAACACTGTGAAACTGTGTGTTTCAGTGGAAAAGAACACCGGGAAAGAATTTGAGGAATCGAGTCAACGCCAAGAGGCGACTCGCTTAAGGTTTATGCACAACGTATAATTTCTGTAAATTATCTTCTGCATATTGTTTTGAATAATTTAAAATATTGAATTGTGACATTGTTATGATGAAGTATTTATGATGCTTTTGATTTAAATTGTTGAAAGTTATTGTGTATATTTGAAATGGCAATGTTTAGTAAATTGTTAAGATAAGTTTTGAAACCACAATGTCATGACCATATATTTGAACACCTCACTAGCATGACTAGTGGGGGTAATCAGTTTTGAATTTTGATTCCTTCTCTGGCTGAAGTGTTGAGGTGTGTGCTAGTAGAAGAAGAAATTGAATGGATATCCATATATTTGAGCTAGCTAGCCTTGTGATGTGACTTCTCCTTAGCCTCTGGCTATTGAGATTATATTTGTTTTGAATGGCATGACATAACTGTGGGTTTTATGAAATCGGTTTTGACACTTCGAAATGAACTTGTTGGATTAAAATCTCATAATTCATGTTTTGTATTTAATTTTCATGTTCAGTCTAATTTTTGAATAAATGTGATTTAAATTCTGCATAGAGATTGTTTTAGCATGTTGTGCACCACTGAGTCCCAGTACTCAGCGATAGCTGTTATTGCTGTCGCAGACATAGAGACTAGAGGAGAAGCAGATTGAGCTGCTGAAGATAGAGGAGCTACCTGCTTTGAAGTTATCGGGTATATTTTATACCTTGACTGTGAAAATTCATTTTGATGTATGTAATGTATGTAAAGGTATGGACATGTAAAACTGGTCCTGAGCAGTTTGTATAAAGTTTGTATAAAGTTTGTAATAAATTTTAGTTTGAATTTCTCTTAATGTAAATTTTGTAATGATGTATATAATTTGTTTTGTTTTTAATGAAATACAAATGGAACTAGTTTATTTTAATTTGAATGAAATTGATTGCTAGTATTTTGATGATTACTGAATTTTTAGAAATTGAGAAATGATGATTATTAAATTTTGAAACTTGAGAAATTGGTTGGGATTGTTGTGGAGATGTTGAAATTGTTGAGATAAATTATTAGAAGTGCTTTTTACAGGTATTTGAAGAACTGTTTTCTCAAAATACAAGCGACACTCTGCCAAAATTTTTATAAAATTTACGGAAAAATAAAATGGGCCAAAAATTTTAACTAGTTTTCAACTTTGAATAAATGATTTTAATACCTATTAGAAAATGCTCACCACTTATAAAAGTAAGAAAATTGTTGTAAAATCCCTTATAGGGTACTTAATGAGTTATCGGTAGGTGTAGTTCGGTAGTACATTAGGTATTCTACAGAATCATGCTATGCCTTACAGAGGGGTAAGGTATGACATATGTATTACAGATATGGAAATCCCAGGGTAGGTACAACATGGAAATTCCTTAACTCCCGTGGATATGGATATGGATGGGTGAGGTAGGTATATGTGTTATATTTTTACTGATTCTCGCCGCATGCGAGTTAGGTAGGGGTTTTATATTTCACTGACTCCTACAGTATGGAATAAGAGAATATGTTAGACTTTAAGAAAGCCAAGGTATAAGGTTGGTTTTTAATATTTATTAGGCACATGAATAGCTCCAACTTATCCTCTCACGTGAAGATTGGGTGATTTATTTGTTTAGTGCATTCTCATTTATAGGACTGCATGAGAAATAGATTAGTTATAGAAATTATAATTATAATCAATATCTAAACTTTCTGAGTTGAACACTCATTCCTATTCAATATTTTCCCCCATTTGTAGGATAAGCACTTTCTTTTAGAGTTTAACCTCCATTTTTCTCCGTAGGTAGTGGTGTTTCTTAGTAGTTTTTTATTTTTTTTTAATTTGTTTATTTAATTATTTATTTAACTATTTTAATCTTAGAACTCCACTATGACACTAATAAATTTTGTATTAATAGATATTAATAATGGATTAGTTTTGGATATTAGGGTTGAGTTAGGCTCCCCAGATTATTGTGTTATGTATTTGGTTGAGTTGGACTCCCCAAATTGAGTTCTAATAGTTTATAATAATATTTCATCTTGTATGTTGGGCCTTGAGTTTAGGTCTGGTTATGGATTAGTGAATAGCATGGCTCACCATGGGCTTCAAGAGTTTTAAGCTGGCCCAAATCCTAGTGTCAGTCTAACCCACAGAGTTAGGTTGTAATATGTATAATTTTGCACTGTGCTTATTATTGTAAACATTTTGTAATGAAAAAGTATTAAAGAAGATTTATCATAGTATGAGTCAATGTTTGTTTCCAAGTTATCTATGAAAGTAGAATAAACAGAAAATTCCAATTTCACAGATTCCATCTTCAAAAAAAAAAAAAAAAAGAATGTGAATGTTATGATGAAGGGTTGTACCCAAGCCCAATGAAATGAGCTCTATGAGATGGAAGTGATGTGGATAAATTAGGAAAGTATAAAAGAAATTATGTTTTTATGGTCAGAATGTTAAAAGGGAAATTTCCCATGTTTTTAAAAAATATATATTATAAAACGAGTATAGGAAAGGTCAAAGTCATACTTGCTATGGGTTTTGGCGGCCTTATGCCTCCCCATACTCTAGCATCAGTGATAGTCCATATGTGGATCATTATAGAGATAAAGGCATTTATCCATCTACAAAAAAGACTAAGATGTATATCTATCTGCAAAGAGATTAATGCGTTTATCAACCTACAAAGAGAGTTATATGCCTGCAAATAGATTAGGATGCTTATCCACCTACAGAGAATTAAGGCATAAGTCACTCAAAGAGGAGTCAACAAGTCATCCAAGGCATAAGTCTGCCCAAAGAAGCATTGAAGTGCCACCTAAGGCATAAGTTTATCATTAAGGCATCAAGTAAGCCACTTAATATGGCAAAAGTTTACCACATTAAGCCGTTAAAATGCCCAATCATAAAGGCAAAAGTCTGCCACATTAAGGCATTAGATAGCCCATCCATAAAGGCAAAAGTTCACCACTTGAAGATTATTAAGGTGATAGTCTACCACTTTTCGACACCCATTAAGGTGATTGTATGCCAATAAAAGTATTTAAGGCGATAGTCACCTGAAATTTTCAAAAGGCTTTATAATATGGCGATAACTTTGTCATTTAACATATTATTTGACTTCAAACTTTAAGATTCATACTAATGGGGGGACTATTAATAAAGTAGCACCCTAAAATACCAAAATGTATAAAATTCAAATCCAATACAAACACTATCTACTAAATGTAAGTATCTCACCTTATAATATAAAATATATTCATTTTCAATAATTTAAAAAATTGAGTTTTTCATTCTTATAATATAAAATAACCATTGTCTTTTTTATCCATCCCTACTTGTCCTTTTCAACTTGTATATATATTATAAAGAGTAGATAGATTATAAATTATAACTTATCTATTTGAGTTTATTATTTTATTGAGTTGAATGGGAGGTCTAAAATATAAAATTTAATCGAGTTAAGTTTCAAGTTTCGAGATTTAAAATCAAGCTAAATTTTAACTTCTCACCATATTAGCTTGACTCGATCTCAACATCACCTAATAAAAATAAGGGAAAATATAAAAAATAAGAATATATATATATATATATATTTATATGGTTTTGTACATTGACAGATGAAGGACCATGATTTAATTTTTATCAATTTGATACTATGTATTATCCTCAGTTAGTAAATGTGGTTTAAACCATTAATTACCATTAAATAACGTTAACGTGACGACCATGTGGCACTAACGTGGGGACACATGGAAAACGTGGTGATTACGTGGAGAACACATGGTGTTGATGTGTCCCCATGTGTTTCCATGTTAGCATCATTTAATGGTAACAAATGTTTCGGACCACATTTTCTAAAGAAGGAAAAAAAACATGGTATCTTAAATTGATAAATATTAAATCATGATCCCTCATGTGTCAAAGTGCGAAATCATAGTGTATTTTTTTTTTTTTTTTGTACTTCCTACAAATAAATATAAGAAGCAGCTTGAATCCTTTGTTTGATTGCCCATCTTAGTAGTATGAAACAACAGTTGATCGGGATTTAAACCACTTTACTTGCTCATAATTTCATTTTATACTAGAAGATAACCTATGTGATACAGCGGGATTTTTCTTTTTTATTTGCATACATAAAGTTCATTTTAGTTTTCTCTTAATCAAATGATATCTTTTTTCACTCTTTAAACAATAATTTAGATGACATACAAATAATATTAGAGCTGCCAAAAGCTTCCATCAAGACGTTGACTAGCACCTAAATGAAAATACTTGGAACATAGTACAATAACATGTATCAGTAATACAGTTATAATCTCATAGTTAAAACAATATCAATCAACAAAATGCCTTACAATGTTATTACATCATAAAGTTGCATTTAAAATGTGACATCCCTCACCCGTCTACAGTGTAGCCGAGCAAGATATGCCACCCAGTGTGCCGGAGCACCATATCTTATTTCAAAACAATTTACCCTCCTTAATTTATTTATTTGTTATTCACCAAGTGCAAAAGTTTACCAATTATATCATTTTATTTACAAATTTGATTAATCTAAATTTTCCATAAATTTTTATGGAAAATCCGGCAGAGTGCCGGCTGTAAATTGGAAAATAGTTCTTCTGAACCTGTTAAAAAGACACTTCCAATATGGTTTTCATATCCAAAACTCCAATATAATCACATATCAACTCAATCTCCAAATCTCAACACAATTTTTCAAAATTTTTGTTCACATCACAATTCGAATCAATTTCATGAATAACTCTCCAACATTTTATTTTTTAACAATAAAATATACAGATAATTACAGTAACATGAAATTTCATATATTTACATTATCATATGATTTCATGAGTTTGTAATTACAATCAAGAACTAGTACAAAATGCAAAGTATAAAATACAACCCAAAATCCTAATATCTTACCAAGTGCACTGCAGATATGAGGTGGCTTTGGACTCTATGCAGATCTAACAAATCACCCAGTCTGAGGTCTGCTGGACTCCCCAGCTATGTCTCCAGTACCTGTACGTGGCAAAAGTGACGCGCTAAGCAATTCTGCTTAGTGGTGCCAATATAAAATAAAATAGCTAAAATAAAATGGATATGCAGAACGTATGCTGACAATTTGTGTAAACTAAATTCCTGGCAATTATTATAGTATTATTTAATTAAAATTTGGTAAGATTTATTTTGATTGCTCAAGTAACCTATACTAGTCGACTGGACTGGATAAACAGCTAAACTGGCACTGGGTACCAAGTACCTCAGGCCATCACACCATCGGTCATTTAATGGTAACACCATCGGGCCATCACACATAAGGCCATAGGAGTCGGTGAAATATAAAACCCCTTCCATGTTGTACCCGATGGTGTGATGGCCCGAGGTACTTGGTACCCAGTGCCAGTTTACCCATTTATCCAGTCCATTCGACTAGTATAGGTTACTTAGGCAATCAAAATAAATATTACCAAATTTTAATCAAATAATACTCCAATAATTGCCAGGAATTTAGTCTACATAAAATGTCAGCATATATTCTGCACATCCATTTTATTTTAGATATTTTATTTTATATTGGCACCACTACGCAGAATTGCTTAGCGCGTCGCTTTTGCCACGCGCAGGTACTGGAGACATAGCCGGGGAGTCCAGCAGACCTTAGACCGGGTGATTTGTCAGATCTGCACAGAGTACAGAGTCACCTCATAGCTGCAGTGCACTTGGTAGGATATTAGGATTTTGGGTTATATTTTGTACTTTGCATTTTGTACTAGTTCTTGATTGTAATTACAAACTCATGAAATCATATGATAATGTAAATATATGAAATTTCATGTTACTGTAATTATCAGCATATTTTGTTGGAAAAAAATAAAATGTTGGAGAGTTATTCATGAAATTGATTCGAATTGTGATGTGAACAAAAATTTTGAAAAATTGTGTTGAGATTTGGAGACTGAGTTCATATGTGTGTATATTGGAGTTTTGGATCTGAAAACCATATTGGAAGTGTCTTTTTAATAAGTTCAAAAGAATTGTTTTCCAATTTATGTCCGGCACTCTGTCGGATTTTCTATAAAAATTTGTGAAAAATTCAGATTAATCAAATTTATAAATAAAATGATATAATTGGTAAACTTTTGCACTTGGTGAATAACAAATAAATAAATTAAGGTGGGTAAATTGTTGTGTAATAAGATATAGTGCTCCGGCACACTGGGTGGCATATCTTGCTCGGCTACACTGTAGACGGGTAAGGGATGTCACATTTTAAATGCAACTTTATGATATAATGACATTGTAAGGCATTTTGTTGATTGATATTGTCTTAACTATGAGATTATAACTGTATTGTTGATACATGTTATTGTACTATGTTCCAAGTATTTTCATTTAGGTGGTAGTCAACGTCTTGATGGATGCTTTTGGCAGCTCCAATATTATTTATATGTCATCTAAATTGTTGATTAAAGAGTGAAAAAAGATATCATTTGATTAAGAGAAAACTAAAATGAACTTTATGTATTCAAATAAAAAAGAAAAATCCCGCTGTATCACATGGGTTATCTTCTAGTATAAAATGAAATTATGAGCAAGTAAGGTGGTTTAAATCCTGATCAACTGTTGTTTCATACTACTAAGATGGGCAATCAAAGAAAGATTCAAGTTGCTTCTTATATTTATTTCTAGGAAGTACAAAAAAAAAAAAAAAAACACTATGATTTCGCACTTTGACACATGAGGGATCATGATTTAATATTTATCAATTTAAGATACCATGTTTTTTCCCTTTTTTAGCAAATATGGTCCAAAACATTTGTTACCATTAAATGATGCTAACATGGAAACACATGGGGACACATCAACACCATGTGTTCTCCACGTAATCACCACGTTTGCCATGTGTCCCCACGTTAGTGCCACATGGTCATCATGTTAACGTTATTTAATGGTAATTAATGGTTTAAACCACATTTACTAACTGAGGAAAATACATGGTATCAAATTGACAAAAAATAAATCATGGTCCTTCATGTGTCAATGTACAAAACCATATATATATATATATATATATATATATATATATATATATATATATATATATATATATATATATATATATATATATATACACACATACTCTTTTTGTTTTTTGTATTTTCCCTTATTTTTATTAGGTGATATTGAGATCGAGTCAAGCTAATATGGTGTGAAGTTAAAATTTAGCTTGATTTTAAATCTCGAAACTTGAAACTTAACTTCACTCGATTAAATTTTATATTTTAGACCTCCCATTCAACTCAATAAAATAATAAACTAAAATTGATAAGCTATAATTTATAATCTATCTACTCTCTATAATATATATACAAGTTGAAAAGGACAAGTAGGGATGGATAAAAAAGACAATGGTTATTTTATATTATAAGAGTAAAAACTCAATTTTTTAAACTATTGAAAATGAATATATTTTATATTATAAGGTGAGATACTTACACTTAGTAGATAGTGTTTTTGTTGGATTTGAATTCTATACATTTTGGTATTTTAGGGTGCTACTTCATTACTAGTCCCTCCATAAGTACGAATCTTAAAGTTTGAAGTCAAATAATATGTTAAATGACAAAATTGTTGCCATTTTATAAAGCCTTTTGAAATTTTCAGGTGACTATCGCCTTAAATACTTTTATTGGCATACAATCACCTTAATGGGTGTCGGAAAGTGGCAGACTATCACCTTAATAATCTTCAAGTGGTGAACTTTTGCCTTTATGGATGGGCTATCTAATGCCTTGATGTGGCAGACTTTTGCCTTTATGATTGGGCAGTTTAACGGCTTAATGTGGTAAACTTTTGCCATATTAAGTGGCTTACTTGATGCCTTAATGACAAACTTATGCCTTAGGTGTCACTTCAATGCTTCTTTAGGCAAACTTATGCCTTGGATGACTTGTTAACTCCTCTTTGAGTGACGTATGCCTTAATTCTCTGTAGGTGGATAAGCATCCTAGTCTGTTTGTAGGCATATAAAAGTCTTACTCTCTTTGTAGGTTGATAAACGCATTAATCTCTTTGCAGATAGATATACATCTTAGTCTTTTTTGTAGATGGATAAATGCCTTTATCTCTATAATGATCCAAATATGGACTATTACTGATGCAAGAGTATGGGGAGGCATAAGGCCACCAAAACCCATAGCAAGTATGACTTTGACCTTTCCTATACTCGTTTTATAATATATATTTTTTTAAAACATGGGAAATTTCCCTTTTAACATACTGACCATAAAAACATAATTTCTTTTATACTTTCCTAATTTATCCACATCACTTCCATCTCATAGAGCTCATTTCATTGGGCTTGGGTACAACCCTTCATCATAACATTCACATTCTTTTTTTTTTTTTGTTGAAGATGGAATCTGTGAAATTGGAATTTTCTGTTTATTCTACTTTCATAGATAATTTGGAAACAAACATTGACTCATACTATGATAAATCTTCTTTAATACTTTATCATTACAAAATGTTTACAATAATAAGCACAATGCAAAATTATACATGTTACAACCTAACTCTGTGGGTTAGACTGACACTAGGATTTGGGCCAGCTTAAAACTCTTGAAGCCCATGGTGAGCCATACTATTCACTAATCCATAACCAAACCTAAACTCAAGGCCCAACATACAAGATGAAATATTTTTATAAACTATTAGAACTCAATTTGGGGAGTCCAAGTCAATCAAATACATAACACAACAATCTGGGGAGCCTAACTCGACCCTAATATCCAAAACTAATCTATTATTAATATCTATTAATACAAAATTTATTAGTGTCATAGTGGAGTTCTAAGATTGAAATAGTTAAATAAATAATTAAATAAACAAATTAACAAAATAAAAAACTACTAAGAAACACCACAACCTACAGAGAAAAATGGAGGTTAAACTCTAAAACAAAGTCCTTATCCTACAAATGGGGGGAAAATATTGAACAGGAATGAGTGTTCAACTCAAAAAGTTTAGATATTGATTATAATTATAATTTCTATAACTAATATATTTCTAATGCAGTCCTACAAATGAGAATGCACTAAACAAATAAATCACCCAATCTTCGCACGAGAGGATAAGTTAGAGCTATTCATGCGCCTAATAAATATTATAAGCCAACCTTATACCTTGGCTTTCTTAAAGTCTAACATATTCTCTTATTCCATACTGTAGGAGTCAGTGAAATATAAAACCCCTACCTAACTCGCAGGTGGCGAGAGTTAGTAAAAACATAACACATATACTTACCTAACCCATCCATATCCATATCCATGGGAGTTAAGGAATTTTCATGTTGTGACTGATGGTGTGATGGCCCGAGGTACTTGGTACCCAGTGCCAGTTTACCCATTTATCCAGTCCATTTGACTAGTATAGG
The DNA here is from genome assembly GCF_030052815.1 of Hevea brasiliensis. Classification (NCBI taxonomy): domain Eukaryota; kingdom Viridiplantae; phylum Streptophyta; class Magnoliopsida; order Malpighiales; family Euphorbiaceae; genus Hevea; species Hevea brasiliensis. The sequence continues at coordinate 77,550 of NW_026614918.1, read as the reverse complement.
TTACTTGGGCAATCAAAATAAATCTTACCAAATTTTAATCAAATAATACTACAATAATTGTCAGGAATTTAGTCTACATAAAATGTCAACATACATTCTGCATATACGTTTTATTTTAGCTATTTTATTTTATATTGGAACCACTAAGCAGAATTGCTTAGCACGTCGCTTTTGTCACGCGCAGGTACTGGTGACATAGCTGGGGAGTCCAGCAGACCTCAAACTGGGTGATTTGTCAGATCTGCACAGAGTCCAGAGTCAACTCATATTTGCAGTGCACTTGGTAGGATATTCGGATTTTGGGTTGTATTTTGTACTTTGCATTTTGTACTAGTTCTTGATTATAATTACAAACTCATGAAATCATATGATAATGTAAATATATGAAATTTCATATTACTGTAATTATCAGTATATTTTATTGTTAAAAAATAAAATGTTGGAGAGTTATTCATGAAATTGATTCGAATTGTGATGTGAACAAAAATTTTGAAAAATTGTGTTGAGATTTAGAGATTGAGTTGATATGTGTGTATATTGGAGTTTTGGATCTGAAAACCATATTGTAAGTGAATTTTTAACAGGTTCAGAAGAACTGTTTTCCAATTTACAGCCGACACTCTGCCGGATTTTCTATAAAAATTTATGGAAAATTTAGATTAATCAAATTTGTAAATAAAATGATATAATTGGTAAGCTTTTGCACTTGGTGAATAACAAATAAATAAATTAAGGAGGGTAATTTGTTATGAAATAAGATATGGTGCTCCGGCACACTGGGTGGCATATCTTGCTCGGCTACACTGTAGACGGGTAAGGGGTGTCACATAAACTGTAAGAAATTATATTTATACAGTATCTTAACTCTAGACTTTCAACGGAGTCAAAATCATGGGAATTAGTTTAGTCAAAATCAAGAGATTCATTCAAAAATATCATTTTCATATTTTTTTTGGTTATTAGATTCACTGAAGATCTGTGATTCAAATAATTAGAATCTTATACACTTTAACATAACACTAGGAACATCCACATCACCATTGAATACCAATGAATCCAACATTTTTTGTGACACCCCTCACTTGTCTACAGTATAGCCGAGCAAGGCATGTCACACTTGATGCCGGAGCACCCTATCTTATCTTATCTCAATATATTACTTCTTAATTATCACATTCAATTTGTGACACCCCTTACCCGTCAACAGTGTAGCCAAGCAAGATATGTCACACAGTGTGCCGGAACACCAGATCTTAACTCATTGATATTTATCATTTCAAAATTTATTTATTTATGGGTCACTAAGTGAAACTTATGAAATTGATATCATTTACATCATTTATTGAAATTTTAAATTTATTAGAGGTTCCGAAGATTTTTCAGAAAATCCGGCAGAGTGCAGACTAAAAATGGAGAAAATAGTTCTTCAGAACCTGTGGAAAAAACTTCCAAATATTTTTCCAATCATTCTCAACTCCAAATAATCAATATTATCTCAATATCTCTCAATAATTTTCATTCATTCAATCCATATCATATATAATTCAATTTGAACTCACTTTTATGAAGGCAATACTTAATTTTCATTAATTTGCAATATAAAATGATACAAGAGTTTATAATTTGCATGATAACATAAAGACCTAAATACAAAATACAATTTACAAAAATACAAAAGAGAATCCTAGTGCCCTACCAAAATACACTGCAGATGAGAGGTGACACAAGACACTAGTAGATCTAACTCTCACCCAGTCTGGGGTCTACTAGGCTCATGCTCCATATCTCCTGTACCTACGCATGGTAAAAGCAACGCGCTAAGCAATACTACTTAGTGGTGCCAATAATAAAATAAAATTAACTAGAATGAAATAAACATGCAGAGTGTATGCTGACATTTTATGCAGATTGAGTTTCTAGCAATTATTTGCAATAATCTGATACTTTTTTTGTTAATTATTTGATTAAAATTTGGTAAGATTTATTTTGATTACCCAAGTAACCTATACTAGTTGATCGAATCGATAAACGGGTAACCGCACTAGGTACCAAGTACCTCGGGCCATCACACAAACGATCACATTGTGTCTTCCGGTGTGCAACAGAACAACTAATAAGCTATAATAATTATGAGGCATGAAACCAAGTATAGTAACCTCAATCAAAATAGCCAAAGGCTATTATATCACAGAATGGCATGTAAGGCCATAAAACACAGAATGGCATGAAGCCATATACAATACTGCTAACATAACCCTATTGGCATGCCAACCTATCCAAACCAATCACACTAGGCCTACTAAGGCATTTAACACTTTTAATTATGCAATTTTTTTTTTGAAATTAAAATTTAATTGTTACACCCTACTCCTTAGAAAGATGTAACATGATCCCGTAATACATCTAATGAATTACCGTACTTCGCCTACCGGTAACCCATAAAATATACTACAAGAGATTTTAAAATAACTTTGTTACTTTTTGAAGGTGGCGAACACTTTTGCTAGGAATTAAAAACATTTAATTGTAGTTTAAAAACTAGTTAAAATTTTTGGTCCATTTTTATTTTTACGCAAATCTTGGAAAAATTTCAGCAGAGTGCCATCTATATTTGGGAAAAATAGTTCTTCAAATACCTATAAAAATACTCCCAATATTTTCAAAACAACCACAACTCCAAGACACTCATTTTCATATCCTCATTCATCACAATCAGTTCAATTCACTTATCAAGCCAAACTCATCAAAAAAGAAATCGTCCATAATTTTTCAATTTCCAGAAGAAAGTAAATAATACATTCATTAAGGTACTAAAATTATTGTTACAATTAAATTTGCATTTCCATTACACACCCAAAATAACATTTCAAAAGTTTTATACATCTGCTCAAATAAATTACACACATATATTTACATGCATATTCAAAATCTAATATACAAGGGTATACCTATAATATACCCGAGGCTAGTCACAAGCAGTCTTCAAGGTGCAGCTGTAGGAATCTCACTCAACTGCTCTATCTCTACTCTCACCTGCGACAGCATACAAAGCTATCGCTGAGTGGTGAACTCAGTGGTGCACAACTATAATTTAAAATGTAATACAATATACATTAACAATAATTATACCAAAAATTTTGGAATCTCGAAACTTAACCAATTTCCAAATGTCAAAATTTTCATTGCCAATAATAATAGTCACTCGTTAAAATAACCTTGATCAAAATTTCAATTTGTCAAATCACAACTGAACAATAAAAATAATTCCTGCAATTGTGGAAACAAACAATTATTTTAACAAAATCATTTGTGCACAATCTCATTTAAAATCATAATTTCTTATCAATCAAAACCCATTCTTATCTCACTAACTATGCAAGACTAATCCGAAAGGGCCATCTTTGTGGTGATTCTAACTCCTTATGGTCGGGGAGGTCGAATCTGGATTCTAACTCCCTATGGTCGAGGAGGTCAAATCATCGTGCACAGCACACAACACAGTAATGAAACTTTTGACGGGTCCATAACAAAAACTTAGATCTAACCTCTAATAAGAGAAGAATCTAAGTCTGTGCACATACCATGGTTTTCGAAACAAAACAAAGCTAACTCCATTATCTCATCAACAAATGATATAGAGACGGGTAATAACCTAGTCAAGCATCTATAGTGAGATATTAAAACAATATCATGCATTTCTTTGTCCTTTTTGTGAGCATAAATCACAACACAATGTTAAATCAAGATCAATTCCAATATTCCATAACTTTTTATGCTTATTACAATCCAAAACAAAATTTTGTATTTTATTCATGCAAATTGCCCGTTGTAATTCAAAACATAATTTATCTAGTCCAAAACAATATTCAATAATTGTTGAAATAATATTTCACAAAACTAAACCCATGCTTGCTATACCAATTTCAATAATCATTGAAATAAATCTCATAATTGATAAACATAGTGCATAAGGAAGAATAAAATCATTTAATTACGCAAAATATTCAAAACAAATTCAATCAAAAACTAGTTGTGCATAAACCTCTTTTGTCGATTCAATTTACTCAAACTTTCATTTCTCCTTCAAAGATCCCTTTCCAACTGAAATACATAAATTTAAAGTGCTTCAGTATCTATTTCTAATACTTAAATTCCAACAATTTCTTTACAAACTTATCCTTCCTATTACGGTTTATAAATTTCGGGTCTTTCACATTTTTGTGTATGGTGGCACTATTTATGCTAAAACGTTGACTTTTCTATACTTAATAGGTTTATTAATTCTAATTGTACCCATATACCACATTTTGAATGTCAATTTTGTTGGCATTGATTGCCAATTCAATTTCTAAGTCTGCTAAGGGAAATTACAAATTTTCAGTTTTGGTCCCCTGTTTTTTACTATTCCATTGGTCTGGTTACTGTGAAAACTTGGCTAAGTGTCCCTCATCAAAATTGTTCCTTATTGTCTTAGCTTTAATTCCATTTTTTAATCACTCAATTTGGAGTTTTTTAGCCCAAGTTATGCCTATTTAAATGGGGCTGGCCGGATTTAGTGTTACCCAGAATTCTGGGCATTTTCTGGATTTTAGAAATTTTTAGTGTGTTGAATGCAGGTGGTTTTCCAGATAGGTTATGGTCAAAATTTGGGTTTGTTTTCTTCATGAAAGTTGTAGGGCTATGTCTCAGCTTTCCATCGATATAAGATTTAGGTCATTTGGACCTTCCTAGACCAAGTTATGGTCATTTACGTAACTATTATTCATTTGGTCATTTTTGTACAGGTCAGTGTGCCCTAATCCGGATTTGGCCTAATTGTTCACTAAGTTATTGTCATTTTCTGGGCATGATTCCTGAATGAAAAATGGTCCATTTTCTGTCTAGTTTCATTCCTAATTAGCCTCACACTAATTGGGTTGGTAAATTTAACCTAGGTCAAGTTGTTTGCATAATGACCCTAACCAATCCGAATTGAAACTTATTTCTAACAATTCACATACACCACAAATGATCACAATTGACCATTTCTCAACTCAAATAAGGTCAACTACATCAATTGACTAATTCTCAACTTTTTCTCCAATTTTTCAAAATTCTCAAAACCCTAATTACATAGAATTCAAATCTAATGCATTCAAAACATATATCCATAATTCACATACACAACTCAACCTAAACAACTATTCAAACACCTCAAAATCATTCGTATCAAACCATAACTAAGGCTGGCCAAAATTTCCTTTTTGATCCCACAACAATTGTTTTTGTTTGATTTTATACAATTTCTAAGTTTATTAAAGCATATGTGCATGAATTTTAAAGAAAAACTAAGTGATTGATGACTAACCTCTTTCTTTGAATTTTCAATCTTCAATTCCACTCCTCTTTCCTTCTTTCTTTCTTGCTTAATCCTCTTCTCAAGTGAGGTTATCAAGTTCTAATGGATTAATTTGGGGTCAACGTAAGGTTTAGTGGTTGGAAGCAAGCATAAAGCATGCTTTAATGGAGGCTTTTGGTGGGAGAAGAAATGAGATAGAGAGAGCTACGGAAATTTGGAGAAGAAGAAGAAAAAAATTTATCTTTTTAATTTTGTTTTTATCCCTTTAATTGACTTAGTCAAATAGAATAATTAAATGGAAATTATTTATGAGGTAATGCTTAGGTCATGTAAGTGATGTCATTATTCTAATTTTCTTTTCTTTTTCTTTTTTCTTATTTTTTCATAGCTTCTTAATTTAATTCCCGGTTCTAAAATTTTTTTTTCTCTGATTTTATTAGACAGTTAGGTCAGAAGTCAACTCTAGGGGTAAATTGACCAAATTGCCCCTCACTGGTTCAATCCGGTTTGTAAGTTATTCGATATTTCTTTCGAATCCCTGACCTAATTATTTGACCTACTTAACAATTCTTTTTCGTGATTTTCTCATTTCTACTGTGTTCGTAATAGTCCTAAGGACCACGGCGTCACATTTTTCGATTCAGAATTCTAGTTACGATTGACCTCGCAATCATTTTCAGGTAAGGTCACCCATCGCTGTAACTCCTGGCTCATTTAACTTTTTATGCTTTGTTTTTCTTCTTTATACTTAACAATTTGGCAATTACTAATTATTTGTGTTCAGGGCTTATCTAGTTGTCTTAGATGTGATTCTAATCCCTTTAATTGTCCGGACCGATACCGATCAGCGGAACAGTAAAATATACCAGGCTATGCAAATAGGGGTGTTATATTAATTATTACTATTCATTCCATTAGTCAACTAAAATGTTGACTTTTTCATAGATAATAGGTATATTGGTTCTAATATCCCCAACATACCACATTTTGCATTCTAAAATTGTTGGCATTGGTTGCCAATACCATTATAAAGCTTAGTATTGGATATTTTAAAATTTTCAGATTTCAAGCACTAAGTTTACTGTTCCATTGGTTATTTGTACAGTAGGAATTTGACAAAATTATCTTCACGAAAGTTGTTCCTTTATGTGTCTTCTTTAATTTTCATTTTGAATCACTCCATTTGGAGTTTTCTAGCTCAAGTTATGGCTATTTTACCATAACTGGTCAGATGGACTTTTACCCAGAATTTCTGGGCAATTCTGGTTCTACTAGATTTGGTAGCTCAACTTTGGTTAGCAATTTCATTTGGTTAAGTTTAGAATTGGAGTTTCTATTCTCCATGAAAGTTATTCAAAATTGTCTAAGATTTTCATTGATACAAATTTCAGGTCAATTGGACCTTTCTACACTGAGTTATGACCAAATGAATGAACACTGTTCATTTGGTCATTTTGCCCAGGCAGAATGTGTGTTACCCGGATTTGGTCAATTTTTAGGTCAGTCTATTGTGGTTTTCTGGATAGGATTCCTTCATCAAAGTTGTGTCAATTTTTAGGTCAAATTTGATGTCCCAAACCCTAACTCCAACAACTTTAATTCTCCATATACATGCAATCAATGAATTAAGACATCAAATTCATGTTCAATGGCAGTCATGTACAACTATATTTTAATCTAATCAATGAAACCCTAATGTACCCTAAGGCTGCTGAAATTTCATGGGATACAATCATGCATTTTTCGTTCAATTTCTATCAATTTTTTAACTTAACTAAGCTTAAATTCAAGTTTAGAAGGAATTAAGAATAAGGACTATGGCACTAACCTCTTGGCTGATTTTTTAGCTTGTTCACCCCTCACTTTCTTTCACTTTCTCTTCTTCTAATTGCTGCCCAAGTCTTGCTCTAGTGGTAAGGGAGGTTTAGAATGAGGTGTCACAATGTGATTGGGTGGAGGCACACTAATGATATCATGTGATGTCATAATTTCTATTTTTCTTTTTTTTTTCTTTTCTTTTCTTTCCTACTCATTTTCAATTAAATTTTTAGCAATATTTATTTACATTTTATGTCACATAATTATTTATTTAACTAGACAAGTTGGCCAAAAATCATCTCTGAAGGCAAAATGACCAAAATGCCCTCTGTTTGGCTTTTTGAGCCAAAATCGTCTGTACCGATCTAAAAAATTTTTTTATAAGCATTTTCATGAAATTCTAATGCCTTCGAAACCTCAATGACTCTTCTCTGGAGTCCTAAAAATTATTTCATGAATTTTCTCTTGGGTTTAGGGCTTCTAGCTGCGAAGACCGCAACTTCCCACCGGGTTACCCATCTCTAGGGCACCGGCTTATTTAACTTGGTTGTATTTTACTTTTAAAAATTTTTCTAAATTTTTTTATTAGTATTTGAGTTATTTATGGCTCCTCCATCTAGTCTAAATATTTTTTTCTAGACGTTTTAGCTGTCCGAACCGACACCGATCACCAGAACAGTAGAATGTACGTAATTGCTACAATGAGGGTGTTACATTTTTCCTCCATTTTACATCCCTATTTTCCCCTTCATATTTGTTATAACAGGCACGCAAATCTAAGATACAGATAAATCGCACAATCCATAGTATAAAAAAGAGAAGAAGAATAACACATGATTTAATATGGTTCAACCGTAAGGTCTATGTCCACAAGTAAAACGAGAAAAAGTTCAACTATGATGAAAAAAGTAAGATACAATCACTCAAAACTATCAAATCCTAAACTCAGTATATTTCCTAAATATCTCACAACTCTACTGCAAATGGCAGAATATTACAATATTTATACTGGTCCCGTGTCCTCTGCTACTACCACATATCTCACTTTTTATCTCAATCGGGTCACAGCGCGAAGCTTTCGAGTTGAGTCACAATTCAGATCTATGAAGACATATCTAAAATTCAAGCCACATAAAAATAACAATTCTTCCCCTTGGCTTGAATTCCCTCCATTATTAACAAAATCACCATAAACACTTTGTCTTGCCATATGCTCTTGCAAGGGCACTACTGAGCATTACAAACACCAACCAAGTCTAGGCAATGCTTAAACTTACTAATTAGGACTCCATTAGTCATCATATCTGTTGGATTATCATGTGTAGAGAATTGCAAAACTACAGTCCCCTAAGATATAATGTCCCGAATGAAGTAATATCTGACATCAATGTGCTTAGTTCGCTCATGGTACATTTGATTCTTTATGAGATGTATTGCACTCTAACCATCACAAAACACTGTTGGCTTATTCTGTATTAACTCAAGATCACCCACCAAACCTTGTAACCATAAAGCTTCCTTTACTACCTCTGCTAAAGCCATACATTCAGCCTCTGTGGTAGATAAAGTAACTGTAGCTTGCAATGTTGCCTTCCAACTAATAGCACTTCTAGAGAGAGTAAATAAATAACTTCTCAAAGATCTCCTCTTGTTTAAGTCCTTTGCAAAATTTGAATCCACAAAGCCAATAACTAAATCACTCATCCTGGCCCTATCGAATGTCAGACCAACATCTGTAGTACCCCTCAAATACCTCAGAATCCATTTCATTGCCTACTAATGCTCTTTCCCAAGACACTCCATGTATCTACTCACAACAATAACTATATGTGAAATGTCAGGTCGGGTGCAAACCATAGCATAAATAATACTACCAATAGTGCTCGAATAGGGAACACTGAACATGTGCTCCATCTCCTCATCTATTTTTGGTGACATGTCTGCAGATAACTTTAAATGGTCAACAAACAGAACAGTTACAAGCTTAGCATTATTCATGTTGAAATGCTTAAACACCTTCTCAATAAAGGCTTACTGAGACAAGAAAAGCTTCCTAACACTTATATCCCTAATAATTTCCATTCCTAATATCTTCTTTGCAACACCTAAATCCTTTGTCTTAAACTCATCACTCAACTGTTTTTTCAGATGTGATATGCTTTTAGCAGCAATAAGCATGTCATCCACATACAATAACAAATAGACAAAGGAATCATCTAAAACCTTCCTATGATACACACAACTATCATATGAACTACGAATAAAGCCATTATGAACCATGAATGTATCAAATCTTTTGTACCACTGCCAAGGTGACTATTTCAGACCATATAAAGATTTCTTAAATAAGCAAACATGGTTTTCTATACCTAGAATAACAAATCCCTTGGGATCACTCATATAAATTTTCTCCTCCACCTCACCATGCAAAAATGTTCACATCTAGTTGTTCAAGCTTTAGATTATGAAAAGCAACTATAGCAAGTAAGATGCTGATAGAACTGCACTTCACAATTGGAGAAAACATTTTATTAAAGTCAATCCCCTCCCTCTAAGTAAAGCCTTTTGCTACTAACCATGCTTTATATCGAGGTGCTTCAACCCCTAGAGTGCCTTCCTTTTTTTTAACACCTATTTGCAACTTACCATTTTCTGTCCCTTAGACAATGTTACAAGCTTCCAAGTCTGATTTGTATGAAGAGATTCAATTTCTTTACCCATAGCACTGACCTACTAAATTGTATTTGAATAAGAAATAGCTTCTCTATAATTGCTGGGTTAATACACATCAACTGTCTCAACAACTGATAAGGCAAATGCAACTAGATTTGCATATGCATATCTATGCAGGGGTTTAATCTATCTTCTCTCTCTACCAGTTGCAATGCTATATGGTTCCTATTGTTGCTGCTTAAGTGCATCCTTTTGTTGATTAGGATCTTCCACTTCATCCTCTGAATCACTGGATTAAACTGTTGAAGTATCAATATAAAGCTCCACCTGTTCTTTGACATCGTGATCTAATTCTGCTATTAACTTCTCCATCTAACTATCCAATGAAGTAGACTCATTAAATGTCACATCCTTGCTGATAATTAATCCTGGAGACTTTGGATCATTAAACCACAACCTTTAGCCTTTCACTCCTAATGCCTACCCTAGAAATATGCATTTTCTTGCCCTTGGTTCAAGTTTACCATCCTCACATGAGTATAAGCGGGACAACCAAACACTCTCAGCCAAGACTAATTAGCAGGTGAACTAGACCAGATCTTAAAAGGAGCTTTACACTTAATAATTGTAGATGGAAATCTATTAACAAAAAAATAGGCTGTAAAAATTACTTCAACTAAAAAATCCTTTCCCAAACTTGAATGTCAGAGCATGCTTTTTGCTTTATCACAAAGCATTTTATTCATGTGTTCTGCAATACCATTAAGTTGTGGTGTCCTTGTACAAGTGCGGTGTCTCACTATACCTTCATTGCTACAGAATGCATCAAACTCAAGATTGCAAAATTTCAACCCATTATTAGTTCTAAGATGCTTGACCTTTTTTTCTATCTACTTCTCAATCATCGTCTTCCACTTTACAAAGGTTGAAAATGCCTCATTTTTTATTTTTAAGAAATACACCCAAACCATCTGAGAATAATCATCAATCAAAGTTATGAAGTACATGGTATTCTCTTGGAAGGGATTTTGTTAGGACCCCACACATCTGAGTGGATATAATCCACCATTCCTCTGGCCTTGCACACTGCCTTTTTGTCGAACTTCACCCTAGTCTATTTGCTAAACACACAGTGTTCACAAAAGTCCATAAATTTTATTTTCTGCCTATCCAATAAATCCTGCTTGCTCAATACAGATAACCCTCTTTCACTCATATGACCAAGATGCAGATGCCACAATTGAGTGTAATTTTGATTATTGCTTCCAAATGCTATTGCAACTTCCCTTGAAACTGTACTGTCCTAAAGAAAATACAATCCTGAAACCAAACTGTTTTTTCATGAGTACCATAGAGCCCTTGCACACTTTGAGAACTCTATTCTCTGCATGGTATATGAATCCATGAGAGTCAAGTGTCCCAAGAGAAATCAGGTTCCTCTTTAGTTCTAGAACATGTCAACACTCTATAGTTCTGACAACGCCATCAAACATCCTCAATCTAATGTTACCAATTCCTTCCACAAGTAATGCATGATCATTACCTAGAAACTCCTTACCGCTCGTTTGTTTGTAAGTGACAATCCAGTTTTTGTGTGGACATATGTTATAAGTAGCACCAATATCAAGAATCTAGGAATTCTGTCCATGATCTGAACTCACGGATAAAATTTTCCTAGCACTATCATCACTATCAGAATTGCTAAACCTATCAACAATATTTGCAAAACTTTCTAGTTGCTTTCCCTTTTTATTTTTCAACTTGGGACAGTCTCTCCTGTAGTGGCCTTGCTCCCTACACTCAAAATAGTTGGCCTTTTTTATTCCTGACTTAGATCTAGCCTTAGATTTCTTCCTGCTAGAAGAACCCTTCCTTGAATATGTTCTTCCCCTACTCACCAAACCTTCCCCCTTAAATCTTTCTCTATTATCTGGAAAATTCTTTTTTAACTCCTTCAATTTTAGAGAATTACTAACATCATCTAGTGAAATACTATCTTTCCCATTTAATAGAGTATCAATAAAAGTCTCATAGGAGGGTGGCAAAGAACATAACACAATTAAGGCCTAGTCCTCACTATCAATATCAATATTAATATTCTTTAGGTCCATAATGATTGAATTAAATTCATCTAGATGTTCTGTAATGGGTATACCTTCACTCATTCTTAGATTGTAAAGCCTTTTCTTTAGATATAGGCGATTGGTTTGCGATTTGGCAGAGTACAACTCTTCCAATTTCTTCCATGCTACAAACACTGAGCTTTCACTAGCAATCTCACATAAGACATTATCAGTTATGCTCATTAATATTACACTCAAGGCTTTCTCTTTTAAATTAGCCTTCTCCGCCCCTTCATACCTTATGAAAAGTTATCATCGATTACTTTCTATAGACCTTGCAAGATCAAGGAAGATTTGATTTTAATCTTTCACAGACTGAAACTTGATCCACCATCAAACTTCTCTATCTCATACTTCATTGAAGATGATGCCATCTGTAAACCCTAGATTACACGCACAAAGCTCTGATACCAGTCTGTTATAAAAGGCAAGTAAATCTAAGGCACACACACAAATTGCACAATCACACAATATAAAAAAAAAGGAGAATAACACAGGATTTAATGTGATTCAACAGTAAGGTCTACGTCATGGGCAAGACAAGAGAAAAATTCCACTATGATAAAAAAAAAAAAAAGTAAGATACAATCACTCAAAACTCTCAAAACCTAACTCCAGTGTGTTTCCCAAATATCTCACAACTCTACCTCAAATGGCAAAATATTACAATATTTATACTGGTTCTGTGCCCTCCGCTATGATCATAAATCTCACTTTTTATCTCAATCGGGCTGCAGCATGAAGCTTTCGAGTCGAATCACAATTCAGGTACACGAAGACATATCCAAAATTCAATCCACATAAAAATAATAATATCTTTCCTCCACAATCTTAACATCTATATGGTAAAATAAATTGCCAAGTAAAAAGCAAATGTTATATCCATGGTATGGTCAGATACTAGAGTTGAGTTTTCTAAGTTATGTTTCCTAATTGAAACACTTGATTTTATTATATATATATATATGAACTTTGATCTTCATATCAATTAGGAAAGCAATGGAGAACTAATTGATCAGGATTCTTTGAAAAGTATTGTGGCAATCTATGTAGAGATTGTAATAGATTCAATGAAATATTATGAGCAAGTCTCTGAAGCATTGCTACACAAAGAAAGTGCTACATTTTATTCAGAAAAGGCCTCTAAATGGATGCAAAATGAGTTTGATGAGGATTACATGTTTATGATTAAAACATGTTGGAATGATATTAAAACATCACCAAACATAATTCAAAGCTAGTCAAGATGGTTCATGCAATAAAAAAATGATTAAGTATCATCCCTATTTTGCCCAAAAAAAAAATTGTAATTACAAAGAAGCAAATTGAAAACATGTACCTCCAATTACAAATCAATGCTAAGAAAGTTCTGTCCCAGCATTATAATCGATATGAGAATCCTTGCTGTAAAAAAAAAAAAAAAAAAAAAAGGCAACCTATTGATTCTTAACTTTGACTTTAGAGATCATGGGGTAGAATGGAAATGTAATGCAAAATCACCGAATGAAACCAACTTGCAATGGAATATAACAAAACAATATCTCTAAAAAAGGAAGTAATTGTTGAAGTAATGTGGATTAAAAAAAAGAAAATTGTAATCAGCTGCATCATTTAACAAAAGTGATGCCTAAATCCTCCGACAATAATATACAATCAATTGTCTTGCAACATTGATAGTTGCCCACATGGACCAAACGATAAGAAAAATATAAATACATTTCTAGCTATTTAATAGGAAATCTTGAACATAGAATAATAAAACTATAAAATAAAAGTTATGACAAGCTACCTCAACAATTTATCCTATTCTATTCTAGTTGCTCTAATTGCGTTTGAAGTTGATGCCCATTGCACAGAAAGATTCGAATTAGCTTGCACTGGGGAATAAATTTTGATAGGCTTAACAATTGCTTATATATGTATTGACAAAAGGCACATGAAGCCACTCATAAAAAATAAGACAAAGGTCTCTCAAGTGATTATAATTAGCAAAGGAAAATTATCTCCTTGTTGAACAACTACATATAGAGTGGAATAGAGCAGGGATTGAATATATTGTTGATGGAATAAAATAAACATATGGAAGTAAACATGGCAATCGCTTACCCATAAGTTTATAAATTGCCTTATGAGTGCACCTTCAAAGCTTTATGAAGCTTCTCTTACACATCCCTTCAAAGATGCCAATTTGCTTTATTGGGAGCAATGTTGAGGAATGGACCCTAAACATGCAATTTGGAGAGAGAGAGAGAGAGAGAGAGAGAGAGAGAGAGAGAGTAATTTAAAAGGCCAATGAATTTAATTTAGATCTTGTAAATACAAATGCATAAGAAACAAATAGGCATATAGCAATGGACACATTTGCAAAACTCATCAATTATAAAACTCTGCAAAGTATATTATGTTTGTTTTTATCTATTTTTTATATATAAAATAGAAAGAAAGCCTTGAAAGTACTTATACCTGCAAGATGCAAACAAATCCTTGGCTGAAAATATTGCTCCCATTGCTAAAAAATGGTAAGTAAAAGTAAATAAAAACAAACCAAAAGAAAAAATTGTATAAAGCAATGTTTTTGTTTTAATTGCATATAATGGTTCATTAAAATATTGCTTTTAATAATGATAATAACTAAAAAAAACAATGAAATAAAATTAGGCAACAAATAATGGAGAGAAAGTACATGTAATTTCTCCGAGAATACATGTAATTCATACCCAATGAATACATGTAATTTCTCCGAGAATGAGAGAAAGTACCTAGATAATCCATTGTGTCCTAGAAATCAATGTTTAATTTATTGAATAAATGTACTGAACTTGAAGCAACAGTTGAGAAGTTAGAGCCATCACAAATAAAATCAAATAAAAATCAACAAATAGATATGTAACTCACATCTAAGATCTCAAATTACCTTGTAAATCAAGCATTTACAAACAGATTTAACAAATCCAACAAAATAAATTAATATCCAACTAAACACAATACCCACCACCACATTCACATTATCAAATCCATTACCTTGAGCTCCAGTGTTGTGTTTGAGAAGGCTTGAAACTAATTAGTTAGTTAAAGAGATTAATGGTGGAGCCAAGGGAAACGAAGTAGAAGGGAAAGTGTTGGGTTGGGATAAGGGTTCTTTTTGGGGTTTACTGGAGCATTGGGTTCTCTTGTTATAACATTCATTGCATGCTGGCTTTCTAAATGTTGCTGCACCAACACCATTTAGTTTGTCCTTATTAATCACCATGAGATCCCAGCAAATTCAGAACGAATATTGCGCCAACAGTTTGGTACTCCAATCAAATGAAACCAAAACCATCAAAATAATTTTTTTTTGTCAAAAAAATAAATAGTGCATTTAAAAGAAAACCCACAAAATTAATTGAAAGCAGAAAAAGAAAAAATTAACTTTGGTAAAAAAAAAAATCAGCAAAATCTCCTTCTATTTGTTGTTGGAGAATCCCAACCCATTAATCCATTAAAGCAAATTGATCTACAAGTAGCCATGGACGACATGAGAATATCATCTCACTATGAAGGCTGAGACTGTTGAATTTTGCTTTACCTCAAGTCAGCAAGCTCCATTTTTACCTCTCATTCTCTTCTTCGCTATGCCTTCTTTCTAATGCCCACATCCTAATAGTAGGAACAGTTGTGCATCGAGAAAACGTGCAAACTATAAAAAAAACAAAACAAATAATTACAACAACGATATTTACATGGTTCACCCTTTCATCATATGGTTATGTCCATAAGCTTGCCATCTTCCGCTATAAAAAAAAAAAAAAAAGTCAATTATAAGCTCAAAATTAACTACCCATCATCCCAATTACATCCAAGAAAATTCTCACTACATAACTACTCATAGTAAATATATTAGTTATTCTCTCTTTATCTCCTCTAGATATAACCAACATACTTCCTAGTTTAACTACATTATACACCTCAAACGGTGTCTTCAACTATATGGGTAATAACCACTTCAACAAGGATACAAACTTCTTCTTCTTGAATTTTATGTCTTTAATCCACTTTAGGCCGAAGTATCTCTCTAACTGTAATTGGCAAAAATCTCTCTCTACAATTGGCGAAAGACACTCTCCTCAATGGGCAAAAGTATCTCTCTGCAATAAGTGAATACCTCTCTTATACTCTAATTAGGAATCTAACTTAATTTAGGAATAACACTAAAATAGGAGTTATACATTATATAGAAAATATCATTTTATCATATTGATGATTATTTCTCCCATTCAAATTAGGAAAATATATGTCTTCTAAATCTATTAAAATTTTGAGTAACAAATCTAAAAGTAACTATTACCCAAAATCCCACAAAAGAAAACCTAATTTCTTCACCTTGAATAGGTGAGATTATTGAAGAAGGGGATGATGCCAAGATAACTGGCATTATAGATAAGAGGATTCTAATTTGAGAATCCTTGGTGAGAAGTAGAAGACAACAGATAAAAAAATAAAAAAAAATCAATGCAAATCTTACCACATCTTTACAGATAAAAAAATCAAAAACATCAATGCAAATCTTAAAGAAAGCCAATAAATAAAAAGGTCAAAACATGTGGCGATTATATATATATATATATATATATATATATATATATATTTAAAAAATAAATTATTTAAAAGAATAGTATAAAATATGATGAGTTGAGGAGAATTGAATTTATTTATTTAGATTTGTTATTGTTATAAAACTTCCTTTCAACTAAAATTTTATCTTAAAAAAAATTACTTGGGTCAGGGGAACGAAGGAATCCAGTAGACGTGGCAGTCAAAGCACGTGTAAGTGAGGGGCGAGAATGCTAATGTCTCGTGGAAGCCCTGCACGGTACACGTGTCCAGAACAAGCAGCCTCTCCCCAGATGCTGTTTGAAAGCAGAGAAAAATAATGAAAAAAATTGACACCAATTGAAAATATTATATTATAATAATTAGTTATGATAAATTTTACGTGAATTTAATTATAATTAATAATTATAATTAAATTATTATATATATAATAATTACCCTAAATAAAAATATTATCAAATGTTACATTTCAATACGTCTTTCATCTATAATGAGTGGACCTCAAATTTAAAAATTCATTTTTCTTCTATTTTAATTAAAAAACAACGGAGAGGGAAAGGTAGAGTTTCACTCATGACCAAAATAATAATAATAATAATAATAATAATAATAATAATAATAATAATAATAATAATAATAATTCTATTAATTTTTTGTTTTTACTCAAATGTTGATTTCTACTTGTATTAGAGGAGAGATGTGGTAATTCTACTAAGTAAGAGGACGAGAAATTTTATAATATGATGATATATTATAATGAATTTCATTATGATAACAGTTAAAATTTATTCATTATATATACAATAATTATGTAAAATAAACTGTTGAACTAAT
This sequence comes from Hevea brasiliensis, assembly GCF_030052815.1. NCBI lineage: Eukaryota > Viridiplantae > Streptophyta > Magnoliopsida > Malpighiales > Euphorbiaceae > Hevea > Hevea brasiliensis. Next base: position 60,171 of record NW_026614918.1, on the reverse strand, counting down.
GAATTGTTAGATTCATAATTAAAGGAAGTTCAAGATGTGAAAAAAGGGGAAATGATGAGTAATATTTGAAAGTACCACGGCACATAAATCTAGCAAGAGGATCAATCCATGCAGCTAAAATGTCATTTTCTTGAGTATCTTACTATATAATGCCATCTTTCAATAGTAAAAGGTTGGTAAAGTGGCATTTTCTTTAACATCTTACTATATATAATGCAATTTCTAATAAAGTTGGAGCATAATTATTCATTTACTTTTTATAATTTATCTTCCACCTCCCAATATTAATCAAACAAATTAATGATGATGTGTATGGTTTTTGTATATATATAAGTCAAGACATTTCTTTTCTCCAAACCTAACCATACCCATCATGTTAGCTTTGTCTCCTTCTATGTTTCAAACCTATGGATGGCCATTGGAGGACCCCATTGCCCATGAACAAGTCTACTTCTCTACAAAAGCTGAGAAGGCGATTATTACAGCTGCTAATGTTAATTTCTTTCAATCTCAACCTCCAGAAATATTGGAGCTTGATCACTCTGCTTCTTTTACAGATAATAATGGTGATCCTAATACGGTTAAGAAGCTTAACCATAATGCAAGCGAAAGTGATCGTCGGAAAAAGATGAACTCCCCCTATTCTTCTCTTCGATTTCTGCTTCCGGCAGCCGATCAAACGGTGTGTACCCTTTTCTTCCATTGTTATTTTCCCTAAAAAATACATGTTAAATTTAACATAAAACTCTATAACTCCCGGCCTTCATTGAAAATTAATTTAACAATCTCATATTTAATTGCATACAATTTATAAAAGTATAATTATTTAACTCCTACAACCGGTGAATGTGTAGATGTGAATTGCAGGTGCTTTAAATTTTAGTTATACTTTTATAAAATTAATGGATTTATTAGTTATACTTTTATAAATTTAAGGTTAAATAGTTACACTTTAAGCGTTATCAAATGATGCATTCAATTAATTATGTAATTATGTAATTATATGCTTGATTAAGTAGGAATTTAAAATAAAAAGACTTAATTGGGTATAATTTTTTTAGTGCATTTAACATAAGTTTTATTTTATATAAAAATGGGCTTAATATTTATTAGATTAAATATTTGTATCAAAATTTATGTAAAATCAGCTAAAGTGTGTTTAGTAAATGCACAAATCAAGATTTTAAGTGGGTTTTGCTGATGTTAATAAACAGAAGAAACTGAGCATACCAGCCACAGTTTCTCGGGTGCTAAAGTTCATACCAGAACTACAACAGGAAGTGAAGAAGTTGGTTCAAATGAAAGAGGAACTCTTATCAAAGATATCTAAGCAAGGTCAGCATCAGCAAGTAAAGCAAAGAAAAGGCATCAGTACTCGCAGCTCTTTATCAGCAGTATCAGCTACTCATCTCAGTGACACAGAAGTTCTAATTCAGATTTCCACTTTCAGTATCCGTACAACTCCACTATCAGAAATCTTGCTTCATTTACTGGAGGATGGTTATGTTTTAATCAATTCTTCTTCCTTCCAATCCTTTGGTGGCAGAGTCTTCTATAATTTACATCTTCAGGTATATTATTATTATTATTATTATTATTATTATTATTATTATTATTATGCTTGCTTAAAATACAATTGGGTATTTATTATTTTAAATTAATAATTTAATTTACTTAATTTAGATTAAATAAAATTTTTTTAAAAAAAATTATTACCATACAACACACAAATGGATAACTAATTTTATATAAAATTATATATTTTTTTATTAAATATAAGGGATAACAATGTTAGAAGTCCTAAAATTACAAAAATTTCCAATGAAAATATCTTTTCTCAAATAATAAATCAAAATATTTTAAGAACATTTTTCTCCAAATTTTTTAAATATTTAATTTTGTACTTAAATTATATTTGAAATTTAAAATTATTTAAGAATTAAGATATTATTGTAACTTAAAAGTTAAAATTCATCATATTTTCAAAATTATTAAAAATGTCAAAATATTTTAATGTATTGTTTTAGAAAAACAAAATTAAGAAAGTTCTTATTGTTGTTTGTTGATTTTAAATTCTTATATTTTTAATTTATATGAGCTTTCCAAGGTTATTTTTTGTGAAAATTAAGAAAAAAGTAAAAATAAACTTTTAGTGCTTAACTAAAAAAAATGAAAAATATCTTTCGCACAATGGAATATGCTTTTCATTAATGGAATATATTACTGAGGTAACTAATAGGACTAATTATTAGCAATCAATATACATATATTAAAATTAAAGTATAAAAATGACCATACAAAATTAAGTTATTTAGTTTATTAATATACTTAAAAATTTATCATGTGTCACGTTTTGTAATCTAGATGACTTAATGATTTAACAAATAATATCAATTGCCTATATATATTGATTACTTTAAAATTTCATTTATCCTCTTTAATTTTAAAATTTGCATCTTCATATTTTTTTCTTTTTATTTATTTTATTTCTTTTAAAGATGTAAAATTTTTATTTTTTTTATATTTTTATTGGCTTACATAATCTAATTTAAAATATAATACAAATCATTTATGTTACATATTACCCTTCCGTAAGGCATAACATGATTTCGTAGTATATCTAATGAATTACCAAACTTTGTCTGCCGATAACTCATTAAATATACTACAAGGGATTTCAAAATAATTTTCATTCATTTATAAAATGGGGAGTAATATTGAATAATTATTCAAACCATTAATTGAAGTTTAGGTAATAAATTAAATTTTTGATTAAATTAGGATTTTCGAAAATTTTACAGAAAATTCGACACAATACCGGCTAAAAATGGAGAAAACAGTTCTTCAAAACCTGTTAAGAACACTCCCAATATTTATAATTCCTACAACTTCATTTATATTCATCACCATCCATTCTCAATTCAACAAAATTTCAAACAAAATCACAATTTATAAAATTCTGAAAGAAGTTTAACCAATGCATTTATAAAAAAAAAATAAACAAGTTTATATTAAAAAAATTTACATTGACCAAAATGATAGTATATCATTTATACAACTGCTCAACGTTCACATATGGATACATACAATTTAATTTACATCAAAAGAAAATTTACAAAGGGGTATAACTGATATACCCGGAATAAGTTCAAAATAAACTCTAATCTCAGCTCCAAGTAGCTCACTTTGCTACTTTATCCTTTTTCCTATCTGCTACAGCAAGAAAAGCCATCGCTGAGTAATTTTGCCTAGTGGTACACAACTAATATAAACAAAACATTATAAAATAAAATAAATCAATTCATAACAAATCAAAGTTTTCATAATAATGAAACATATCAAATTATCAAATCAATAAAAACCATTATTTCAATCATATTTCATAAATCTCAAAGAAAAAGGTATTGCCAAGAATACACAGTCTTGACCATGATACAAAATTTAACGATCAATGCCATGTTGTAGACCACGACAAAGCAAATCACCTCACTAACCGTTATTAATGAGAGAAGGGCTAGCTAGCTAATGAGTACTCATATAGTCTTACCTCACTAACCATTATTAACAGGAGACATAAGAAATTTTAATTGCCAAATCCCAAATAGTTGTTACTACTGGGGAGTTCCGAACGGGACTATCATGCTAACTGTGGTTTAAAAATCAATTCATAAAAATTCCATTCAAATAATTGCATTTCAAATCACTTAACACATTTCATTCAAAGAAATTTTCCTTATAGGGTTGGCAACACATAATTAAATAAATTCAAGGAGAAAATCATAAATTGCAACTAAAACAATTTATAGTTATAACTCATTAAACTCAATTACAAAATTAAAATCACTTAAACAAAATTAGTTGTGTATAAACCTCCAATGAGTCACCTCTCTGCCTTGACTCACTTTTTCCTTATCCTTTACGGTCCCTTTTTCTACTGAAATATACAAATTAAAGTGTTTCAATATTTATCCAAATTATTTCTAACAATAATTCTAACATTGCATTTTGCATTTAAAATTTACTTATATAATTTCATAAATTGAGTTCTTTGTGTTCTTAGTTATTGTGGTTACTATTCACTTGACTAATTTAGTAAAATGTTGACTTTCTCATACTTAATAGGTATGCTAGTTCTAAATACCCCCACATACCACATTTTTTATCCTAAATTTGTTGGCATTGGTTGTCAATCTCAATTCAAAGCTCATTGGAAGAAATTCCAAAAATTCAAATTTGTCTCCTAAATTTACTGTTCCATTGGACCTATCTATAGTGGAAATTTGGTCAACTTTCCTTCTTAAAAGTTGTTCCTTAATGTGTCTAGTTTTAATTCCCTTTTTGAATCACTCCATTTGGAGTTTTGTAGCTCAAGTTATGCCATTTTTACTAAGGCTGGCCGGATTAGTCAAAACCCAAAAATTTTGGGCAAATTTAGGTTTGGCAGATTTGGTGACCAAAGTTTGGCTGTCAATTTGACTAAGGTATGATCAGAATTTGGGGTTGTGTTCTTCATGAAAGTTGTTCTAATATGTCTAAGCTTTCCATTGGTATAAAAATCAGGTCATTTGGACCTTTCTACACAGAGTTATGACCATTTGAATAAGTACTGTTCATATGATCAATTTTATACAGTGGCAGTGTACCTAATCCAGATTCAACCTAATTTTACACTAACTTGTGGTCAGTTTTAGGGTAAGGTTTCTGCATGAAAATTGTTGCTTTGGGTCTTAGTATTTATCTCCAATTGGCCTCACACCAATTGGAGCAACAGAATTTCAGTTATAACCATTTAAAGGGACAAGAGTCAAGCTGTCCAGATTTGGGCATTACCACATTCAATCCTAATTCAACTCCAAGCATTCACATGCACTCATAAGCACACCAATTAACCAATTTAGCATCAACAAGGTCAATTGGTCATCAATTGACCAAAATCCCCAATTTCCAACCAAAACCCTCAGTGCCAAGAACCCTAATTTCCAATTGTCACAATTCATGAAACTAAAGTGTATCTCTAACACCTAGTCACTCAATTGGGCTTATATACATGATTTATTGAATTAAAGCACATCATTTCCCCCAATACCCCATGGCTGCTAAAATTCATAGAGTTCCCTAACTTTTTATTTTTGTTTCATTTTCAACAAATTATAACTTAATTTAAGTGCCTACTCATGAATATAGAGAGAAAATTGGAAGAATCATTACTAACCTCTTTCAAGCTCTTTTCCTCTTCTTAACTCTTCAATTTTCCATTCTTTTTCACTTTCAATCTTCAAATCAAGACTCAAAGCAAGTTTTACTAAAGGGAGTTAGGGAATTTATGGCTAAAATTTGGGTTTATAAAAGCTTGAGATGAGCTTTCATGGTGGAGGAAAGAAAATGAGAGAGAGAGAAGAGAGAGAGTGGATGGCTAGAATAAGATAGAAATGATTTTTCTCTTTTTTTTTTTTTTATTTGGTCTTTTATGTCAACGTTTATCCATAATTTCAAAATTTTAAATTACAAATTTTTATTACATCATGCTTACATCATTGATGATGTCATAAAGCTTTTACTTTTTGAATTTCTTTTCTTTTTGTTTTCTTTTCTTCCATTCACCTCTTCAATTTAATTCTATTTTTCATAATTTTAATTTCCTACATTTTAATGGACATTTAGGCTAAGAGTCACCTCTAAGGATGAATTGACCAAATTGCCCCTTACCGGTCTGATCCGTTTTTCCAATAGTACTAGATTGATAGCTATTGTTGTAGGCAAACTCAATCAAAGGCAAGTGTGTATCCCAACTACCTTCAAATTCAATTACACAAGCTTATAGCATATCCTCCAAAATTTGAATCACCCTCTCAAACTGACCGTCTTTTTTAGATGGAATATCGTACTGAAGTTCAATCTAGTTCCCAGGGCTCTTTGCAAACTACCCTAGAATTTAGAAGTGAACCTTGGATCTCTGTCTAACACAATCGATACTGGCACTCCATGAAGTCTCACTATCTCATCAAGGTACAGTTTAGCCAATTTGTCCAGGTTATAGTCCATCCTCACTGGCAAAAAGTGAGCAGACTTCGTTAATCTGTCCACAATGACCCATACTGTATCACGATTCTTTTGTGTTCTAGGAAGTCCCATCATAAAGTCATTGTGATTCTTTCCCATTTCCACTCAGGAATCGGCAATGGGTGTAGCAAACTAGTTAGCACTTGATACTCTGCCTTTACTTGCTGACGAGTTAGGCATTTGGCTACATACTCTGCTATGTCTTTCTTCATCCCATTCCACCAATAATGCTCTTTTACCGTTTTGTACATTTTAGTGCCATCAGGGTGCATAACAAAAGGAGAATCATGTGCTTCTTTCATAATAACTTGCTTCAATTCCACATCATTTAGAATGCACATTCTGCCCTGGTATAACAGTAAGCCATCATCATTCACTGTAACATCTGGCTTCTTACCATTCTGAGTCTCTTCCATCAATTTTTGATAATTTTCATCATTCTATGCAGCTGTTTTTATCTAACCAATCAACATTGGCTTCACTTGCCAAGCAGCTATCATCTGCCCCTCCTCATCTATCTCCAGATTTGCATGTAGTGCCCTCAACTCATGCACTATAGATAAAGGAGAAACCCTTAAACTAGCCATAGTCTTGCGACTTAAGGCATCTACTACCACATTTGCTTTTCTTGGCTGATAATCTATCAAGCAGTCATAGTCTTTAATCAGTTCTAGCCATCTCCTCTGTCTCAAATTCAACTCCTTTTATGTGCCTAGATATTTCAAGCTCTTGTGATCTGTGTAAATATAACACTTTTTTCCATGCAGATAATGTCTCCAGATCTTTAGAGCAAATACAATAGCTGTTAGTTCCAAGTCATGTGTAGGGTAGTTTTTCTCATGTGGCTTCAGCTGACGTGATGCATAACCAATAACATTTTGGTCTTGCATCAGTACACAACCTAACCCATTGTGAGAAGCATCACTATAAATAGTGTATTCTTTACCCGGAGTAGGTAAAGTCAAGACTGGAGCTTCTATCGAACATCTCTTCAACTCATCAAAATCCTACTGGCATTTATCAGTCCACTAAAATTTTACATCTTTCCGAAGTAGCTTGGTCAGTGGAGATGCTAACATAGAAAATCCCTTCACAAAACGGCTGTAGTAACCAGCTAAACCCAGAAAACTGCGAACTTCTGTAATATTCCTGGGCGGCTTTTAATTAAGGATAGCTTCAACCTTGCTAGGATCTACCTTTATACCTTCAACTGATACAATGTGCCCCAAGAAAGAAATTTCTTCCAGCCAAAATTCACACTTCGATAACTTGGCATACAACTGTTTCTCCCTTAAAGTCTATAGCACAATCCGCAGATGTCTATCGTGCTCCTCTGCACTCTTCGAATACACAAATATGTCATAAATAAATACTACAACAAATTGATCTAAGTATGGCCTGAAGATAGTGTTCATCAGGTCCATAAAAGTAGCTGGAGCATTAGTCAACCCAAATGGCATAACCAGAAACTCATAGTGATCATATCGAGTTCTAAAAGCAATTTTTGGAATACTCTGCTCTTGCACCCTCAACTGATAATAGCCCGATCTTAAATCAATTTTAGAGAACACAGTTGCACCCTTCAATTGATCAAACAATTCATCTATGCGAGGCAGTGGATATTTATTCTTTATGGTCATCTTATTCAATGCGTAATTAATACATAGTCGGAGAGTACCATCTTTCTTCTTAACAACCAGTACTGGTGCTCCCCAAGGTGACACACTAGGGTGGATGAAGCCTTGTCAAGCAATTCTTGCAACTGCACCTTCAACTCCTTTAACTCTGCAGGTGCCATTCTATAAGGTGTAATGGAGATTGGGTCCACACTAGGCATAACCTCTATTTCAAATTGCACTTCTCTTTCTAGAGGTAACCCTAGTAATTCTTCAGGAAATACATCTGGAAAGTCACATGCTGTAGGAATATCCCTTAATGAATGACTCCCTACTCGGGTGTCTCTCACATAGGCCAAATATGCTTCACACCCCTTTCTGATCATTTTTCTAGCTAGTGCAACCGAAATGAGATTTAATGGCAATAATTGTCTCTCTCCATGTATTACCACATGACCATACTGAGGGAGACCAAAAGTGAATGTTTTCAGTCTACAGTCAATCATAGCATGATGTCTGGCTAACCAATCCATGCCCAAGATAATGTCATAATCTCTGAAAGGCATTTCTATCAAATCTAACAAAAAAGTATGTCCTTGGATCACTAAAGGATAATCCTTATACACCCTATTGACCCTAACCTCTTGTCCTAACGGACTAGTTACTAACACCTCAAAATTCATTTTCATACAAGGAACAGCATATAACCAGTGATGCTGGCACTAACATAAGAATGTGTAAAACTCGGGTCAAACAATACATATACATCTTGATTAAAGATTGAGAAAGTACCAGCAACTATGTCAAAAGTTTTAGCCTCTTCCCATTGCCGTATGGTGTATACCCTAGCCGGTGCACCACTCTGTTCAAGATGATTAACTGTGGCCTGACTGCTAGAAGTACTACCTCTGCCTCTACCTCGGCCTCTAGCTGTCTGCGAACCTCCGGAGGTAGAACTCTGAACTGAGCCTTCAATTGTAGTAGGTGGTGTAGCTCTGCGAGCACTCACACAGTCTTTGGCAAAATGGCCAGTTCCACCACAATTATAATAGGCTCTAATAGCCTTATAACAGACCCCTCTGTGTACTTTCCCACATGTTTCACAAGTAAGGACTGGAGCTATTGCTCTAGATGTCTGTTGGCTAGGTCGGGGTGGTTTCTGTCCTGAAGATCTACCTCTACCAGACTTGTGTGAGCTAGATCCTCCAAAGTGCTTTCTCTTTCCTGACCCACTATCAGGAGCTTGATCAGTAATCTTTCCAGTTTTCTCTTTCTATTCTGAACCCTTTTTAGGTGCCCCTTCCAATTCAATTATTTCTAGTTTTAGTGCTTGAGATATTAGCTCAGAGAAGTTTTCATGTCTGAATCCCACTACTTGCATCCTCAAACTGGGCTTCAGACCAGCCTCAAACTACTTACATCGATCTCTGCTAGTGGTAAGTAGGTTTCCCGCATAATGACTTAGTTTGGAGAAGTCTCTCTCATACTCTGCTACTGTTCTATTCCCTTGTTTCAAGCTCAAAAACTCTTGCAATTTCATGTTAACATATGTGTTAGGGACCCATTTCTGTCTAAATTCCCTCAGAAAATCCGACCAAGTCAGAACAGGGGGCTCCACTAAACTATGAGGGATGGTCTTCCACCATTCATAAGCATCCCCTTGCAACAGAGAGACCGAGTATTCAAAATTGAGTTCTTTTGTACAATGCAACTTCTTGAATACCCTTTCCATTCTTTCAATCCAGTGCTCTGCCTCTAGTGGATCCACAGTACCCTTGAATTCAGTAGCCCCAAATTTCATTAATTTATCATATTGCCTGGCTGGAGGCTATGGTTGCACTACTGGTGCTTGGGTTGGGGCTTGGGTTAGCATGTTCCTAGCCATTTGTTGAAACAGGGTAACTATCTGCTGAGCGAACTGAGCAAGAAACTGCAACATGGGTGAAGCTGGTGTAGCCGACCCAATAACGTTCGGGAGAGCTGGGGCTTCCCTCTGTGTCTCAGCCTCAACAGACTGCTCAACAGAATGATCCCCTTCTTCCATTCTAATTTATAGAAATTCCACTCCCTAACAACCAACATAAAGAGGATAATCCCCATTAGTTCATATTCATGATGTAAATGCACCGCATGTATCAAACAATGACATTGAGCAGTTGTACTTATCAAAAAAAATATTCAAATGCATAGTTCAAAACTCATTCAAAACATTACTCTGATACCACTAAAATATGTCACACCTTACCCTTCCGTAAGGTATAATATGATCTTGTAGTATACCTAATGAATTACCGAACTTCGCCTACCGATAACTCATTAAATATACTACAAGGAATTTTAAAATAATTTTCATTCATTTTTAAAATGGGGGGTAATATTGAATAATTATTCAAACCATTAATTGAAGTTTATGTCATAAATTAAATTTTTTATAAAATTAGGATTTCTGAAAATTTTACAAAAAATTCGGCAGAATGCCAGCTAAAAATGGGAAAATAGTTCTTCAAAACCTGTTAAAAATACTCCCAATATTTATAATTCCCACAACTCCATTTACACTCATCACCATCCATTCTCAATTCAACACAATTTCAAGCAAAATCACAATTTATAGAATTCTCGAAGAAGTTTAACTACTGCATTTATAAAAAAAAAAATAAACAAGTTTATATTATAAAAATTTACATTGACCAAAATGATAGTATATCTTTTATACAAGTGCTCAACATTCACATATGGATACATACAATTTAATTTACATCAAAAGAAAATTTACAAAGGGGTATAATTGATATACCCAAAATAAGTCCAAAATAAACTCTAATCTCAGCTCTAAGCAGCTCACTTTGCTTCTTTATCCTTTTTCCTATCTGCTACAGCAAGAAAAGCCATCGCTGAGTAATTTCACCCAGTGGTACACAACTAATATAAACAAAACATTATAAAATAAAATAAATCAATTCATAACAAATCAAAGTTTTCATAATAATGAAACATATCAAATTATCAAATCACTAAAAACCATCATTTCAATCATATTTCACAAATCTTAAAGAAAAAAGTGTTGCTAAGAACATACAGTCTAGACCATGACATAAAATTTCACGATCAATACCGTGTTGTACACCACGACAAAGCAAATCACCTCACTAACCATTATTAATGAGGGAAGGGCTAGTTAGCTAATGAGTACTCATATAGTCTTACCCCACTAACCGTTATTAATGGGAGACATAAGAAATTTTAATTACCAAACCCTAAATAGTCATGTTACTCTTTGGGAGTTCGAATGGGATCATCATGCTAATTGTAGTTTAAAAACCAATTCATAAAAATTCCATTCAAATAATTGCATTTCAAATCACATAACATATTTCATTGAAATTTCCCTTATAGGGTTGGCAACACATAATTAAATAAATTCAAGGAGAAAATCATAAATTGCAACCAAAACAATTTATAGTTACAACTCATTCAACTCAATTACAAAATTAAAATACTAGAACAAAATTAGTTGTGTATAAACCTAGAATGAGTCGCCTCTCTGCCTTGACTAACTTTTTCCTTATCCTTTATGGTCTCTTTTTCTACTGAAACACATAATTCAAAGTGTTTCAATATTTATCCAAATTATTTCTAACAATAATTCTAACAATTGCATTTTGCATTTAAAATTTACTTATATAATCCCATAAATTGAGTTCTTTGTGTTCTTAGTTATGGTGGTTACTATTCACTTAATTAATTTAGTAAAATATTGACTTTCTCATACTTAATAGGTATGCTAGTTCTAATTACCCCCACATACCACATTTTAAGTCCTAAATTTGTTGGTATTGGTTGCCAATCTCAATTCAAAACTTATTGGAAGAAATTCCAAAAATTTAGATTTTGTTTCCTAAGTTTACTGTTCCATTAGACCTATCTACAGTGGAAATTTGGTTAACTTTCCTTCTTCAATGTTGTTTCTTAATGTGTCTAGTTTTAATTCCCTTTTTTGAATCACTCCATTTAGAGTTTTGTAGCTCAAGTTATGCCACTTTTACTAAGGCTAGCCGGATTGGTCAAAACCCAGAAATTCTAGACAAATTTAGGTCCGACAGATTTGGTAACCTAAGTTCGGTTGTCAATTTGACCAGGTTATGGTCCGAATTTGAGTTTATGTTCCTCATGAAAGTTGTTCTACTATGTTTAACCTTTCCATTGATATAAAAATTAGGTCATTTGAACCTTTCTACACAGAGTTATGACCATTTGAATAAGTACTGTTCATATGGTCAATTTAGTTCAGTGGCAGTGTACCTAATCCGGATTCAACCTAATTTTACACTAACTTTTGGTCAGTTTTAGGGCAAGATTTCTGTATGAAAATTGTTGCTTTGGGTCTTAGTTTTCATCTCTAATTGGCCTCACACCAATTAGAGCAACATAATTTCAGTTATAACCATTTAAAGGGACAAAGGTCAAGCTGTCCAGATTTGGGCATTACCACATTCAATCCCAATTCAACTCCATGCATTCATATGCACTCATAAGCACACCAATTGACCAATTTAGCATCAACAAGGTCAATTGGTCATCAATTGACCAAAATCCCCAATTTCCAACCAAAACCCTCAGTGCCAAGAACCCTAATTTCCAATTGTCATGATTCATGAAACTAAAGTGTATCTCTAACACCTACTCACTCAATTGGGCTTATATACATGATTTATTGAATTAAAACACATCATTTCCCCCAATACCCCATGGCTGCTGAAATTCATAGAGTTCCCTAACTTGTTATTTTTGTTTCATTTTCAACAAATTATAACTTAATTTAAGTGCTTACTCATGAATATAGAGAGAAAATTGGAAGAATCATTACTAACCTCTTTTCCTCTTCTCAACTCTTCAATTTTCCCTTCTTTTTCACTTTTAATCTTCAAATCAAGACTCAAAAATAAGTTTTACTTAAGGGAGTTTTATGGCTAAATTTGGGTTTATAAAAGCTTCTTTTTCACTTTCAATCTTCAAATCAAGACTCAAAAATAAGTTTTACTTAAGAGAGTTAGGGAATTTATGGCTAAATTTGGGTTTATAAAAGCTTGAGAGGAGCTTTCATGAGGGAAGAAAGAAAATGAGAGAGAGAGAGAAGAGAGAGAGTGGATGGCTAGAAGAAGATAGAAATGATTTTTCTCTTTTTTTTTATTTGGTCTTTTATGTCAACATTTATCCATAATTTCAAAATTTTAAATTATAAATTTCTATTACATAATGCTTGCATCATTGATGATGTCATAAAGCTTTTACTTTTGAATTTATTTTCTTTTTGTTTTCTTTTCTTCCATTCACCTCTTCAATTTAATTCCATTTTTCATAATTTTAATTTCCTATATTTTAATGGACATTTAGGCTAAGAGTCACCTCTAAGGGTGAATTGACCAAATTACCCCTTATCGGTCTGATTCGTTTTTCCAATAGTACTATATTGCTTCCTGAACCCTGATTCAATTATTTGAGCTTGTTCTCTATTCTTTTCTGTGGTTTTCACACTTCCACTAACTTCGCAATTATTCCCAGGCCTGGGGTGTCATAGGGTCCCATAAGAAATTAGGGCAGCAATTGAGCTCGCAGTCACTTACCATTTCGGTCACCCATCGTGGGAACCTCGGCTCATTTAACTGATTATACTTTGTTTTTCTTATTTTCATTTTACCTTCATATAATTTCTATTAATTTTTAGTTATGATTTTTCTAGATAATTTAAACATAATTCTAGACATCCTGACTGTCCGAACAGACACTAATCACCAGAACAGTAGAATGTATAGACTACTTAATATAGGTGTGTTACAATTTGTTAAATTTTAAAATTCAAAATAGTATTTATGTCACTATTAAATAATTTATTTATTAATAGTAGAAAATAAATTTATTTCTCATTTCTCTTAAATATTAGGTGTATGAGTTATTAAAATCTCTCACTTTTTACTTGTTTATATAGATAATTTAATTATTTTATATTTTTTAAAATTTGTATTATTTTTTAAATATTCATTATATTTTTTTTTGAATACATTATGTTTATGTTTATAATAATAAACTGTTTTTTTTTTTTTTTTTGTTGTATACATAATTATAGATTATACTTAAAAAAATAAGCATTCCTACAAAGAATATAGAGTTTGAAAATCAAATAACTAGAATAAAGAGATATAACATTAACCGTATAACTTTTCAATGATTTATATAAAAAAATAAATAAATATTATTTTAAAAAAATATGAAGTATTATATAGGAAAATCAAACAATAAAGATTTACGGCTGCTGAGAAGTATAAACAATTTAAATTTAGAACAATAAACTTAAGACCTTAAAAAAAAGAATAAAATGCAAATAAAAAATTAAAAAATTATTTGACATAATAATAATAATTGAATATTATCATAATATTTAAGATTTTTTTAGCATATTTATTGTTATAGTTACTCTAAAAATATTATATTGTTACATTTTTAAAAAAAAAAAATATTTAGACAAAAATAATTAATAATATTTTAGAAATAAAAATTTAATTTAATTTTAATAAGATACAATTATTTAATATTTTAACAAAATTTTAATTGTATGTAATATAATTAATTAAGAATTTTATTATTAAAAAAAATTTATAGTATGATTTTGAAATATAAAATTTTATGAAAATAAATATTAAATTATATATTAAAATAAAAAATAAATAAGCTGGTCAATTGTGTTGACAAAATGACTAATTATAATCTAATGCTAAAAACAATCTAAAATTGGGTTACATTGCAATAATCTAATTAAATTAAAATAAGACACATTAATAAGTAATGAAAAATATTTTTAAATAAATACTTTAAATTATTATTTTAGAAAAAAAAAGAAATTAATTTTTATTGCTGGTTGATTTATTAATTATTTTTATAATTTTAAGTATTTTTTTTAAATTAAGATACAAAATTAAAAAAAATTAAAAAGATTTCTTACTGAATGTGCTTTATAATTATAACTAGAGTGAAAAAGTATATATATTTAAAAAAATTATATATTTATTTATATAATTAAATTTAATAAAAATTTAGAATCAAGATTTTAAGCATGTTTAGTATTATTGTTGGAACTATTATTAAAAAAAATACTTTTTTTAAATACACTAGTCATGGAATATTAAAAAAATATATAAAATTAAATTTAAAAAATTTTAATCATAAGAATATTAGAATAATAAAATAATTTTTTGAAACTTTTTTTTAACAGAATTTAAAATTATACTTTTTTTTTTAGAAAAATAATTTTAACCCTTCGATTTTAATGCTAAATAAGTACTTTACAGACTTAAAGGTCATTTTTATATTATTAAACTAAAATTTATTGATAAAAATTATCATATTTTAGAAATATTTGCATATAAATTTTGTTTCTAATCTTTGAACTTGTGAAATCTACAGGTGGACAGAAGTTACAAATTGGATTGTGAGACTTTACGTGAGAAGCTTGTGTCTTTATATGAGAAAGGGGAAGGATTTTCTAATGGAATTCATAATATTTGATCATCTAAATTGTAAAGCAAATGTATATAAGTTTATTAGTATTATTACTACTATTATCGAGTGCTTGTTTCAATTTTCTTTTTGTAAATTGTATGTGACACATTTAAATAAAAATAACAATAAATAAATATTTAAGGATATAAAGGATAAGTAATTAATTGTAAAGGATATCAATAAAATTCATCCATATTACAAATTATAACCATATTACAAATTATAACCATTATATATGTTGGCGAAACTATAAAAAATTAAAATAATAATTAAAATATAGAAAATAAATTAAATAATCATTAAAACATAAAGAATAAAATAGTGAGATTGATCATATTAATGCATGGATATTTCACTTTGTTTAAGGAGATTCAAGCCCTAAGCAGTAGACAATGCTTGTAAACTGATGCAACAATATTATATATTGACTTGTCCCCTCCAAGATACAATTGCCTGATAAGTTTGTTGTGTGATTCAAACTATCTTTGCACTAATGGTTGAATCCGAAACTCCACCAAGAAACACCTTTTTTTTACTTTTAAACTCTCTTGAATGTTGTAGAAAGAATGGTTGAAAGCTCATCAATTTATAGATGACTTTAGTAGAAACATAAACGAGTTCTAAGTTAAATTTATTAAACAACTTAAATTACTTTAATTAATGGTTAAATAAATAAACTTAAGTTATTTTAATTAATAAGTTTAATAAATTATTTTATTTTATATTAAAATGTTCCAACATTCCCCCACTCATCCTAAAATTATTGGAAAATGAGTTTACTAGCCAAATCCTGATGCCTAATGAAAGTGTGACTTTGCATTGAACCTTCACTTAGCAAAACAATCACTTCTACTCCAAAATTAGAGTGAACTCAAACTTGAATTTTAACTGTTTAGGGGAAATAAAGGATAATTGCTGACACTTAAAGATCTAGGCATTAACATACATTAGCTTTGACAGCCAACACATTACGGCCTTGTACTATCCCAGTTTTCATGAGTGTATTGAACAATAAACCTGATTCTTATAGGATGCAACCCACCTCTGCATTCATATTGGTGAAATCTATCAAGGGTGCTCCTGTAATTCTAACACCCCACTTATAAAGAGCCACAAAAATTCATTAAAAGTATTTTTTTTTTCAACTCAACCTTCTCTTTACATTACAAGATAAATGAACTCACATCATAAGGATAGGTTGAATAATATATAGTGCATTTCTTATGACCACCATATAATTCATTTTTTTTCCATTGAATCCAATTACAGGATATCTAGTCCTTTGATTGGGTATCCTTATATGTGATTCTTGATTGTATAGGGTTTAATCCCAGCCCCCTCGATGTATTCCAAATCCTTTCTCTTGCTAAGTCCTTAGTAAATGGATCTGCAAGATTATTTGAATATTTATATAATTTTATAGTACTGTGTTTTCTTTTTATGGATTTGGATTTACCATTATAATAATGGCTTTTCACTCTACCAAAATGTTGTGGTACTATCACAATGTATTAATATTGGTGGGGTAGGTCTTTCCCATGATGGAATTTCATATAGCAAGTCTCTTAACCAATTTGTCTTTTCACTGGCTGAAGCTAAAGCAATGAGTTCAGCTTCCATAGTAGAATTGGCAATAGTTGTTTGTTTTTTAGATTTCCAAGGTATAGTACCACTTCCCAAATTAAAAATGTAACCTGTTGTAGAGAGAAAATCACCTGATAGCGTATTCCAATCAGCATCACAATATTCTTCATGTATTACAGGATATCTTTTTATACAACAAACTATAGTTGTTAGTATCAACTAAATATTCTTAATTATTCTATCCATTCTACACCAATGATCTTTACTTGGCTTGCTTATATACCTGCTTAGTACTTATATTGTATAAGCAATATTAGATCTAGTGTAATCAGTTAAATAAATGCAAGCTTCTAATAATGCGAGCATATTCCTTTTGATTAGTAATTTCATTTTCACTTTTAAAAGGAAATAAATGAATACTAGAATTAGAAAGAGTGGCAACATGCTTGCTGTTAATAAAATTAAATTTATTCAATAATTTTTCAATATAATTTGACTGATCAAGAAAAATACCATCATCTATTTTAGTGATTTTCATGCTAAGTATGAAATTAGCCTCACCGGGATCTTATATATCAAAATGACTGCAAAGTATATTTTTGGTCTCTCTAATCACATGCATATTATAGCAAAAAATTAACATATCATCAATATAGAGGCTAATAATAACATATTCATCATCAAATAATTTATAATAAATGCACTTATCATACTTAATTCATTTGAAGCCATTTTCAATCATGTAAGAATCAAGTTTTTCATGCCACTATTTTGATGCCTTCCTTAAGCCATAAAGGGATTTAGTTAGCTTGCACAATTTGTTTTCTCATCTAGGCTCTATGAACCCCACTAATTTTTGAATTAAAAGGAAATTTATCTTCAAGGAATATAGCATCTTCAGACTCAAAGATTATATTATTTTTAATATCTAGAAATTTAAATGAAGTGTTATTTCAAGCACATCATATAAAACACAAGCAATGACTCTAACTCCCAATTTGGGTCTTTTGGAATCTAGTAATCTAATATAAGCTAGACAACTGCATACTTTAATATATTCCAAATTTGGCTAATACCCTCTCATAACTCAAATGAAATCAATTTACTATTTTTTTTTTTTTTTGTGACACATGATTTAAAGCATGATATGTAGTTGGTATAACTTCACCCCAAAGATTTGAGGGAGCTCCAGCATAAACCAAAATGGCATTAGTCAATTCTAAATAAGTGTTATATTTTTTTTGCCATTTAGTTACACCATTAAAAGTAAGTGAATATGGAGTTATGGTTCTCATGAATAATTCCCAAGGCTTTAAAAGTAATTCTTCAGGTAATTGTTAATTTTTGTATATATAAAATATCCAAGTGATTAAGTTTACCTTAGTGGTGTTACCATTGTTCTCATGTCACAAAAGTATCTTATGCTAGCATTACAAAGGGCTTGCTAACCACCATTTGATATCAGAAAAAGCAACAATAGCATAATTCTTCACACCAGCTTGCTCAGTATTAACTATAAGCTTTCTATATTTTCTTTATAGAACGATAAGTACTATCATATAATCATAATATTGATCAGAACAATAGTTTAGAATATAATAATGACAATTATACTCATCTTTTTCAGATTGCTCAACCATTGTCTTTCAATCTCTTGAAATGGGCTTTCTTGAAGTAGAAGGGCTTATTAGATCTCTTATGTTCTCTGTTAATTTTTCAAAAGGTTCCATATTTGAATCTCTTTAAAATTATTGTGAAATTACAATAAAATAATAATTAAAATACAAAGAATAACATAAATAATAATTAAAACATGAGGAATAAAATAACGAGATTGATCATGCTAAGGCATAGATATCTCACTCTCTTTAAGGAGATTCAAGCCCTCTGCGGTAGGCAATGCCCATAAACCGATGCAATAGACATTATATAACTTGTCCCCTCCATAATACAATTGCCTGATAATTTGGTCGTGTGATTCAAACTAACTCTGCACTAGTGGTTGAATCCATAGCTCCACCAAGAAAACACGTTTCTTTGAATTTTAAACTCCCTCTAAGGTTTTCCTCCTTAGTGTTTTTTAATGTTGTAGAAAGAATGATTGAGAGCTCATCTATTTATAGATGACTTTAGTAGAAAAATAAATGATTTTTAAGTTAAACTTATTAAACAACTTAAGTTACTTTCATTAATAGTTAAATAAATAATCTTAAGTTATTTTAATTAATATGTTTAATAAATTATTTTATTTGATATTAAAATGTTCCAACAATAAATATATATATATATATTAAAAAATTCATGATAATATAAGTTATATAATTATGATTTGGATTATTATATAACTTTTTAAAGAAATAAAAATCAAGTGGCACTAAATATTATGCCAAATCCTTATATGAAAATAATAGGTAAATTTCACTGCCATCTATATGAAGCTTTTTAAATCAAAAGATATTGTCCATAATGGGCCTTACATGTTAGACTTTATCTCTATTGAGCACATGAGCACTATTCTCATGAATGAGAAAAATCATTAGACTTTGTTATTAATAAAGTAGTTTCATCTCTTTGTGTGTATTTTTGTTTTATTTTGATTTATTTTCTTTTTTTTTTTAGTCTGTTAGTCTCTCATTGTGTAGTTTTCAGTGCCCTTCATTGTTGGGGCTATGTTTTGGGTTGTTCAAAGCCAGCTGCATGTTGGGTTAGAGAGCATTAAGGTTGATGGTGATGCTTCCCTTCAAGGTTGGTAGGTGATGGTTTTGCTTTGATAGAAGGGAGTCTTTCCTGTTTGTTGGCATTCTTAGTGGTACTATTTTTTGAGCATCATCCAATGGGGCTATAGAAGATTAAGATGCCTATGTCTCTACCATGCCATTTCCCAGTTCATCTAGCACTAGTCCTAGCCTAGTGGTTCATTAGTTGTTTTGTTGCTTCACTCCCCTATATATGTTAAGGTTGAACTTTTGGTTGGGATACTTGATCTGGGAGCTTCGAATCTAGTTGGGTGTCCCTTTAATGTTTCAAGTTTTACTTGTGTAACTTCCCTTTAAAATATTCAGGCTCTTATTGGCTGGCTTTGCTATTTGAGGGCATCATCCTTGTTGAAGACATCAGTGATGGTTGTTGATGGAAAAGATATCAATTAACCCATTTTTAGTTCTAGGTTTCCTTTATATGGGCTTCGGACCTTTGTTTTTGGACTTGGGTGGGAGTGATTATAGCAAACTATGTTTATTGGGCTTGTGGCCTTGTATTGGTTTCTCATCTAATGAATCTCCTATATTTTTTGATAAAAATAAAAAAAAGAATGAATGAATAAGCATTGGGTCAATGCTAATTGTATTTAGAACTATGAGATTTCGAGAGCTAAGAACTATTAAGCATTAGAGTCTCAAATAGAGTTAATTTTACCGAAAAAAAAAGTAAAGGAGAAAGTTTCATGGGGTTGAACCTTTACTTCCTGAGACATGATAATCAATGGATGAAGTATTGAATTAATGGATTAGAAGGGGTATTGAGAAGAAGAAGTAGCTTGCATGTATGTTAAGAATTGAATTAGTGCATTGAGAGAGTGAAAATTGATTATGAAGAAAGGTTTGTTTAGGAATTTATTATAGTGGAGAAGTTGTGATTAATTTGGGGTTTGTGGTGTAATTTCTTTAGCAATGATACGATATCTAACATGAAATTTCAGTATACCAATAGTTCATTGACGATCAGATCAATTTGAAACACCAATCAAACGTGATGATTTAATTATCAATTATGCAAATTTAATGTTTAAATTACAAAAATTGACAAATTTCAAAATTATTGTGGTAATTAACTCTTACAAATTAAGTCTAGATATTGAATCACTGAAAGTTATAAGAATTTTTTTTAAACATTAATAGTAGTTGTCTTTGTGTTGTCAAGTGACTTTTTATAGGGTAAATTATTAATTAAATCTTTAAATTTTAACAAAACGTGCGAAGCGATTGTAGGTTTAAGTTTAGTAACCGTTTGATCGTTAAATTTTTATTTTCGTTAATAATTTAGTCATTATATTTTATTTTAAATAACAAATTGGTCTTCAAAATTCACTGATCATAGGATCAATTTATTAATAGAAATAGAAAAATTACTATTTAGCCCCTATATTTTAACGAAACTAACTATCTGGTCCCAATATTTTAAAAAATACATTTATTTTGTCCCTGTAAAAATTTCCTTTAAGCTATTTAGTCTCTTCATCAATTTTTCCATTATCCATATTATTTATACAACTATTTAATTCATCTATTTTAAAGAAACTAATTAGTTGATCCCTATATTTTAAAGAAACTAATTTAATGTTTAAATTAAAAAATTGACAAATTTCAAAATTATTTTGGTAATTAACTCTTACAAATTAAGTCTAGATATTGAATCATTGAAAGTTGCAAGATTTTTTTTTTTAAACATTAATAGTAGTTGTCTTTGTGTTGTTAGGTGACTTTTTATAGGGTAAATTATAAATTAAATCTTTGAGTTTTAACAAAACTCACAGAGTAGTCTCTGGTTTAAGTTTAGTAACGGTTTGATCCTTAAATTTTTATTTTCGTTAACAATTTAGTCCTTATTTTTTACTTTTAATAACAAATTAGTCCTCAAAATTCACTGATCATAGGGATCAATTTATTAATAGAAATAAAAAAATTACTATTTAGCCCATATATTTTAATGAAACTAACTATTTGGTCCTAATATTTTAAAAAATACATTATGTAGTCCCTGTAAAAAATTTCCTTTAAGCTATTTAGTACATTCGTCAAATTTTCCATTATCCATACTATTCACACTACTATTTAGTCTCTCTATTTTAAAGAAACTAATTAGTTGATCCCTGCATTTTAAAAAACACTATTATTTAGTCCTTCTATTTTAGCGAAACTAATTAGTTTATTCATGTATTTTGAAAAATATATTTTTAGATAAAAATAGAAATTTTGTTATGTGTAGGCTAAATCTTAATTTATATTTTTTTAAATTTCTAATTTTTTGGACATCATTTTTATGTTTTCTCTACTTAGAAATAATTTTCGTTAATTATTTAGAAATTTAAAGAAATTGATTAACTTTTTGGTGTAGATAGCTTACACCATTTTCATTGACTGATAAAAACAAAGAGAGAATAAGGGGGAGAAAGGTGTGGGTATAGAGGAAAAGAAACATGGAAAGAGAAATAAAAAAGGATAAAAGAGAATAAATGGGAGAGAATTAGGGTAGTTTAGATATAAAAAATAATTATCTATATAATATATAAATATGTGAAGAGGGAATAACATTAGCTTTGGTCAAATTTCCCTTCATTCTTTATAGTATTTGCAATTATATTTTTTAATATTTAATTTAATTTTAAAGTTTATATAAATTTAAAATTCTTGAGATTTAAAATTTAATTGTCTATATAGTTTTAGAATTTATATAAATCTAAATTTCTTAATCGTACTTGTATTAAAGGTCTACTTAATTAAATTTTTATTATAATATAAATTTAAAATAAAATTTTATAAAAATACATTCATAATTTATATTATTTACAAAAACAGGAAGGTATTTTATTTATATGAATAACTTCTTTAATTAATCCTAATAAAATTTTATTTTATCTTATAATTATTTATGTAAAATTATTTTAATTCAATGATATTTGAAATTACATAGAAGAACAAGAAAAAATTAACTTTTTGTCAATCAAACATATGAATTCTTTTATTAATACTTTTGAAATTTTAATTTAATTTCTAACAAGTTCATTAAAAATATTTCATATAAAATAAATTTATATTTTCTTAATTATAGATATATTTCTAAAATTCTTAATTATTACAATAATATATAAATTAGTTTTAATTAAAATTGAATTTATAAATCTTATGTAAAAGCTACTAATTAGTGTGTGTTCACAATGGACAAAAAAAATTCATAGTCGTTGATTTATACAAAAATATATTTAATTAGTATGTAATGTCTATTAAAATTATACGAATATAAAAGTTTTAAACATTATATAATTACATACAAAGTATAAAAAAAGTTTATATATATGAGAAAAATATTTAAACAGATAAATATATATTATTTAAAAAATTAATAATTAACAGAATATGTTTAATTTGAATTTAATTATAAAATTAATATAATTAGTAGAATGTTTACAATTTATAATACTACTTTTTTTAATTTCAAATGATATATTATTAAAAGATTAAAAAATTAATGCTTGTATATGTCACGACTCGATTCCACGGGCCGGACCGGCACTAGGACCTAAGCTAGTATAAAGCCTCCAAGACCCGTAGTAAGTATTACTGTTCCAAAATCCATGACCATGGCTAAAAACTAAGGCGCAACATGTGAATAAAATAAAATGAAATATTACATTTTTATTTGGGTCAACCCAACCTAATAACGATAAAAAGCAAAAAAACTAAAGTCAGGGGAGCCCAGCTCAACGCTGATACTACCATTTGCAAATATTTTAAATATCATAAAAATTTGCATTTATTAAAACACTAAAACTTAAATTTACATAGTACTTAACAAGATTATTACTAGTGCTAACTCATGTGGAGTTCTATATTACAATTTTGAAAAATGATAATACAAGTAAGCAATTGCTAATAAACCTACAAGGAAGGAAATAAGTTATTCTGAAAAAAGAACTCCTCCTGTAGCTTCGAAAAATAGGATTAGCAGGAGTAAGCGTTTGACTCATAAAGTAAGATATTGATTTTACATACAATTTCTATAACTATCTAAGTCTAGTGCATCCCTAAGAATGAAATGCAACATCTTCATACAATTCAAACAAGTCAAGTCATAATCACACCAAAAATAATATGGAGCACTCACACACCCATGTGTCAAATCCATACTCACACACATATATATATGGGAGCTGATCCCCTATACAGTTCTCTTAGTTCTAATCTCTGCCAGTGAGATCAACTCAAAGCCAGATTTTCTCTTAATATCCAAATGCGGGGGCCAGTGAGATCAACTCAAAGCCGTGCCTACCTTGACTTTTCCATAATAAAGATTGAGTCCCAGCGAGTCAAGCTTCAGCTGCGTCTACCCATCCTATCTATATCCATATACACAACTCATGCACACCAACTCACACACACAGCTCTAGATTGTCATAAAGCAATAATCACAACAACATCATCAAATACAAATGCAATATAAGGCGTGCCTAGCAAATAGCTATGTACATATATCTATAAGTAATGCATGAACATGCCTTGAATACATAATAATATTAAAATTATAAGTAAAATCAATATCTACTCACTAGTTAACCGGTGACTACTGTAGCGGTTGGATGAAGAAAGAAGGCTGATCTTGATCACCTAAATAATTATACTATATTTTCATTAGTACTAACTCAAAATAGGACTTAAAAGAGACAAAAGACACCCTAATTTATGCTAGAAATCCAGCAAAGTTTCTCCTATACCTAAGACTTATCCAACCTGTAATATAGTTCAAATAATACTTCTAAATCACAATTCTCACATCTATATCCCATCAACATCGCATAGCCTCTCCAGGGCCCTCTCATCTAGGCAATTCTCATAAAATTAAAAAATTACATTTTAGTCCTTAAAACTAACATTCTGCAAAAATCACTGATAAGAGCTCTAAAAAATTCTAAAATTTAGCCCTGCGGTCCTTAACAAGGTTATAAATATTTTGCAACAATAATCATAATTTTCTAATAAATTATTTATATTTTATGAATTTTTTTAAAAATTTGGTATTAGTCAAAAAAAAAAATGAACTTGGAGTTTGTCACACCCTACCCTCTGTAAGGCATAACATGATCCGTAGTATACCTAATGAATTACCAACTCCGCTTCATCGATAATCCATTAAATACACTACAAGGGATTTTAAAACTTTTCTTCTTTTACAGTGGTGAGCACTATTTACAGTGTGTGAAAGACTTTGGTGAATCAAGTGAAACAACTAACTCATTTGATTTATTTGGAGTATCTGTAAAATTTTGGCAAGGTGCCATTTGTATTTTGGACAAAGCAGTTCTTGTAAAACTCAGAAAAAGCACTTCAATATATTTTCAAATCTCAACTCCAACATTTTTATCAATACAACACATTTCTCAAGTCAAATCCACAGTGATTTTCAAAGACTAAGATACAAAAATATAACACAATTTTTACAAGCCAAATAACTCATAATTATTTTACAACATTATTGTACAACTTAAATTTACAAATGATCAAAACCAAGAACAAAATATAAATACATTGAATAAACAATACAATACAAAATGACACATATGGTATACTCACTATACCCAAAATCTCATTGGCCTAGTCTGCTCTGCCTATCTCTCTACTGCGATAAAGAATAAAGCTATCACGAGACAATGTCTCGATGGTGCACATCATTATCCAAATACAATTTTAAATCAGTATTCATTAATCATATCATTAGTGGTTACTTAAAACATTATTTGAGTTGAAGACTATGAATGTCATATGGAAT
The DNA here is from genome assembly GCF_030052815.1 of Hevea brasiliensis. NCBI lineage: Eukaryota > Viridiplantae > Streptophyta > Magnoliopsida > Malpighiales > Euphorbiaceae > Hevea > Hevea brasiliensis. The sequence continues at coordinate 34,819 of NW_026614918.1, read as the reverse complement.
TTAAACTCCAATTCACTTTTTATCAAAATTTATAATAACACAATTTAATCAAATAGCTTAAGAATACCGTATTGCCAATTCATACACAATTTGATCAAATTACTGAATAACACAGTTTTTTCCAATCAATGACACAATTTGATCAAATAACTGAATAATATCGTTTTGCAAATCAATAACACAATTCGATCAAATAATTGAATAATATCGTTTTGCAAATCAATAACACCATTCGATCAAATAATGGAGAATACGTGTTGCCAATCAATATCACAATTTAAGTCATGAAACAATTTTCCCATATATGCCGTGTTGTACACCACGACAAGACATACTCACCCCAATAATCGAAATCAATGAGGGAGGAAGCTAGCTATCTAATGAGTACTCATCCATACTCACCTCAGACTAGGAAGTCAAAGAGGGAGGAACATAATCATACTCACCCTGCATCGATAAGTCAAAGAGGAGGAATAATCACACTCACCCCATTAATGGAGGAGGAACATAGTATCGGTGTCATGCCAATTGTGAGTCAAAACAATTCCAAACATTTTATTCAAATGATCCGTAAGAATCCAATAAATTTCCAAAGTTATAATTTCATTCACAAAATGGCAACACAATTCGTAATTCACTTCAATTTCCACAAAACCATTTACGTGCTTTTCAATCAATAAGTATCCATCAATATCATTCAAACAATTTTTCACGCTTTCAAACCATTCACAATGTTTTTCAATCAATAAGTGTCCACCAAACACATTTCCACAATTTAAAACAATAATATACAAGTAGTCATAATTTATTTCAATTGAAAATAATTCAAAAGAAATAGTTGTTGTGCACAAACACAATTTAAAACAATAATATACAAATAGTCAATATTTATTTCAATTGAAAATTCAAGAGAAATAGTTGTTGTGCACAAACCTCGATATTTGTCTCCGGTTTTGACTCGATTTCTTTCCCTTTGCCGAGTCCTTGTTAATCGAGAAACACAATTTGAAGTGTTTCAGCTAATTTAATTTGCCTCTAACGATGGTGTTTAGTAAATAATGCACTGAACTCAATTATTCACTTAATCACCTAATATACCGACCCTCGCTATGCTTTTAGGTAAATTAGGTTTTAGTGTCGTTAATATGTCACATTCGATAGGGTTTTAGGTTTGGTACGCTTTTGCCAAACTCGTTTCCTTGTTTAGTGCATTTTAATGCAACTTCTCGGATTTCGGGATACTGGTTTGACCTAGCCGGACGGCCTAGTTCCTCGGTTTTCGGGCTTCGGTCAAAACTACAAACTTGTAGATCTATGTCTTATTGCACGCGGGCAAAATTTTAGGTCAATCCGAGTTAAGTAGACCAAGTTATGGTCATTACACTATTGCTGGTCAAATGGTATCAATTTAGGTCAATTTTTGGTCTATTTGGTAAACTCTGGTTCGGCGAGTTTTTGGAACAGAACTTGTGCATGCTTTTTTTATTGATTATGGTCATTTCTGGGCTTTTGTATCTTCATAAGACTTGTAGGTATGGGTCTTAACTATTCATGGTTAAAATTTCAGGTCAATTGGCCCTGTGTTGAGTGAGTTATGGCCTAAACACTCACTGCTGCCCAAATGGTCAGTTTTAGGTCTCAAGTGTACCTAATCCGAATTGGTCATTTTTCACATCACCTTGCAAGCAGAATTTTGGTATGTTCTCTCAATGAAAGTTGGCACATTTTGTGCCTAGTTTCACCTCCAATTGGTCTCATACCAATTGAGGTTACACATTTAAAGTTATAGGTCTATTTGCACACTGTCCTCTATGTGTCTTTCAAACCCCAATTCAAACACACATTTAACTTGCTCTACCTTAAATCCCCATACCCAATTTTGATGTTATACCATTCCATATTCATTTATCACTTCTTACTATGGTCAATTTGGACAGAATACAAACATTCTCAATACATCAATTACAACCCTAAACCACAAAGTCCAAATTTAGCAATATATGTACATAATTACACCTAATCATTACATATAATTTCCACTACTAATTTACATACACATTCATCAATTCTTCTATGTCAACATTCTGCCAATACTTCCATCAATACATACAATTATTCAAGGGTCCCCAAGCTGCCGAAAACCTTCTTCAACATCAAAGTGCCCTACAATTTACCAATTCCCATCCAAGTGCATAAATCACCATATATATGTGAAATAATCCTCTAGGATATTAAATCACCATGATCAACATTATTTCTCATCAATTATATGCATAAATATCTCATCAAAAACGTGACTCCATGGCTGTCCAAAATGAAAACAACAATAACTCTTCAAACTCAAAATTTTCCTTCACAAAACCAACACCCATAACATGCACACAAAACTTAACAAAGCTATCTTCAAAATTATGGACTTACCTTATGCTTGGAGCTTGTTAAACCTTGCTTAAACTTCTCAAATTTAGTATCAAACTCTTCCTTGTGATGAGTAGACAAAGTTTCATGAAGGAACCCAAGTGAATGGAGTTGAAATGGAGGGATGGATCAAGCTTGCATGAAAATGTCCATGGAGTTTCCTCTCCCTTCATTCACGGCAACTTTGGTACAATGGAGAAGATGAAGTTTCTGCCTTGGATAATGGATGTACACCTGCCCCACTATGTCTTTAGTTTATTCCTTTAGTGGCCCACTCACATTATTTAACCATATTATAAGTTTAATGTGTTATTTACACCATTTCCACTCCATTTTTGGCTATTTATTTTAGGTACCACTAAACAAATTTTTCATTTCATTTTCTAAGTGTAATATTATTTATTTTTAATGGAAATTTAGGTCAAAAGACAATTCGGGATGTCAAATGACCATAATGCCCTGCTCGTGGCATTCCCAATTTTTCAGAATAATCGTATTTTGTCTGCTTTTCGATTTCTCACTTTTCTTTGTACTAATTATTTAATTTTTCTTTGATCTTTCTAATGATATTTATTCTTCAATAAGGGTCTATTTAAGTCTTAAAATGTTTTCCGTGGTTCCCGCAATTGAGCTAGTCAACGGTCCACTCCGTGACTTCTCACCCATCGCTAGGTTTCCTACCACTTATTCGGTTACATTTCTTTGCTATGATTTTTCCTTTTTATTTCTTGTATTTTCTTTTTATGTATTTCATTATTTATGTCTCATCTCTCATAACAAGTTGTGGTTCTAGGCAACCTAGCTGTCCGACAAAGATCGGTCACCGAATGATAACGCACTACCGAACTTAGGGGTGTTACAGAGTTCGAGTTTACCTGTGCCAAATCTGACACCTAGAATGCGTCTGGAATGTCTGAAAATGTTAGGATCAACTATAAACATGACTTCTTTTCGGAACAGGCCATCGGACATCCGGACCGGGTCAAAAACTTGGTCCTGAGGCTTGTGAGCTATCACTGATCTGATTACACCTAAATTAAGCCCAAAAATTATTAATAATTATCATAAAATTATTTTTAATTTTTGAGAATTGAAAAGGCTTAAAAATCTTACCAAGTGATTTAGGCCGTCAGATGATCGCCCTTTTCAAACGGTATCCGATCGGAGTGGGGCTAGTTGTCACACCCTACTCCTCGTAAGATGTAACATACTCCCGTAATACACCTAATGAATTACCGTACTTACTCTGGTAACCTATTAAATATACTACAAGGGATTTTAAAATACTTTTCTTACTTTTTATCAGTGGTGAGCATTTTTTAATAGGTATTAAAACATTTAATTAAAGTTGAAAACCAGTTAAAATTTTTAGCCCATTTTATTTTTCTGCAAATTTTATAAAAATTTCGGCAGAGTGCCATCTATATTTTGAGAAAACAGTTCTTCAAAACTTAAAAATAAAAACACTCCCAATATATTTTTCTCAATCACAACTCCATTAATCAATTTCATTTCACAAATCAGCACAAGCAACTCAATACACAGTTTAAATTAAATTAAACATTGAAACCTCTCATTAAGGTAACAAAATTAATATTTACATTCATGGGATCATTAAAAATTTAGTAGTGCAAAACTTTATAAATACATAAAATCTCAAGATAACCTTATAATAATTTGTATTTAATTACAATCCAAAAATATATTACAAAAGAGTTGGTACAACTGCTCAAAGTAAATTTCATTCATACAATTACAAAATTACATCAAAATCTAAAGTACAAGGGTATATCTATGATATACCCAAAGATAGTCTCACAATGCCTTTTAGTAATCTTGCTCAGCTGCTTTATATTTTCTTTCACTTGCGACAGCATATAAAGCTATCGCTGAGTGGTGAACTCAGTGGTGCATAAACTAATAATTTAAAACTTAATACAAGTTATGCTTGACAATTCATAACAAATAAAAATTTAAAATTTCTAAATTCTTCAAAATTCATAACATTCATAAATCAATATTTTCATTCATGCAAATTATTCATTTGAATAACATTTTGATCAACTAGTAACTATTTATCTATATTTCTTTTAAATCCCGAAACAATACGAAAATATTTTTAATCACTGTTAAATTATTTATTTCAACCACAATTTATCAAACTATGCATAATTTAAAGGGCGTTACCAACAATTCACACAGTTGAACCCATGACCCAAAATTCAAATAGATGTCGTGTTGTACACCACAACATTTCACACTCTCCCAATAACCGAGGCTAAAAGGGAGGAACAAAGACTAGCTAGTATGTATGAGTACTCATTCAAACTCTTCCCCAACTAGCAAGCCAGAGAGGAAGGAACTCGCCCCATCTAGTGGAGGAGATATCTCACTAGACAAGCTAATGAGAATTCACAACATATTTTACCATGTCAACTATGGTTTCAAATCATATTCAAAACAATTTCTATTTACAAAGTGTTTCCAAATTATCAACATATTTAATCATCATAAATTCATGCTTAAGGTTGGCAACACATCAAACTTAAAATTTACAATCCTCAAAACCATACAATAAATCCTTAAATGCATAAGAAAATTTATATTTAATTTATACAATTTCATTCAACAAATTAAAATCCTCAATACAATAAAATTATAAATCATAAAATAAACTTGTTCAAATCAATTTAGAAGTGAAAAGTAACAAAATAATTAGTTGTGCACAAACCTTATACGAGTCGCCTCTTGGCCTTGACTCGATGTCTCCAGTTCTTTTCCGGTATTCTTTTCCGGTATTCTTTTCCGCTGAAACACACAGTTTCACAGTATTTCAGTATTATAACTAATCATAAATCCAAAATAAATTTAAATTCAAATTCACTTATACCTAACTTTAATATGCTAACATTGACGTTCTTTAAATTTTGTATTTTGGGGTTACTATTTACGACACTATTCAAGTCAATTTGTTGACTTTCTAAGGCTTAATAGGTATGGGAATTCCAACTTCACCCACATACCACATTTTGGTTACTAATTTTGTTGGTTTTGGTTGTTTACTCAAATTCTAAGTCTTTTAAGCAAATTTACAAATTTTTAGTTTTGGTGTCTTATGTTGCACTGTTCCATTGGTCATTTTTCTGTTAGAATTTGGCAAAACTTTCTTCATAGAAAATGTTCCCTATTGTCTTAACTTTATTCTCCTTCTTGAATCACTCCATTTGGAGTTTTTTAGTTCAAGTTATAGCCATTTGAATTATGGCTACCGGATTGGACTTAACCCAGATTTATGGGCACCAAACTGGTTTTAGCAGTTTTAGGTCACCAAATTTGGGTGGCCAAATGACTTGGTTAAGGGCATAATTTGGGTTTGTGTTCTTCATGAAAGTTTTAGATCTATATCTCAGCTATCCACTGGTAAAATTTCAGGTCATTTAGACCTACCTAGCCCAAGTTATGGCCAAATGACTATTCATTTTGTAATTTTTGTACAGGTTAGACTACATAAATCCGAATTTAGTTAATTTGTTCACTAGGTTTTGGTCACTTTTTGGGAATGATTCCTAAATGAAAATTGTTCCATTTTGTGTCTATTTTCATTCCCAATTGGTCTCATATCAATTGGACTTGTAAATTTTCAGTTTTGTTCCCTTAAAGTGACCTTGGTCCCTCACGCAACATGACCATTTTCTATCCGAATTTAAACTCACTTCTAACACTTCCAACACATCTCAATTGGTCACAAATGACCATTTTTCATCTCAAACAAGATCAAACACAACATTTGACCAATTCTCACATTTTTGCCTTCCAAACCCTAGGTGCCAAACCCTAATTTTCAATTTATCAAAATTCATCAAATCAAAGTGTGTCAATCATATCTACATGCTCAATTAGGCTTGCATACACATTTACTTGAACTAAACATATCAACACTTCATAACCCCATGGCTGGCTGAAATTTACACCTTTGTTCTCATACATAATTTTCTCAATTTTTCATGTTATTCCATCTATTTCTACTCTAATTCAAACATTTTTACTTAAAGAAAAGGTTAGATCAACTTACTTCAATTGAAGTTTTTCCAAAAGCTCGAATTCTTCTAATTTCTTTTTTCTTTTTGTTCTCAATGAGCTTGCCAAGATCAAATAATAAGATTTACACAAGAAATTTATGGGATTTATGGGGTTGATTCAAGCTTTGAAAGCTTGAATTTTCATGGCTATGGAGGAACTAAGGAGAAAAGAGAGAGAGAAAGAGTGTGGACGGGAAAGTGGGAAGATGACCAATTTTTTTTTTCTTTTCTTTTCTTTTTCTTTTTATGTCTTTAGGAAGACCACAAATTTAAATTAAATAAATTTTAATTATAATAATTATTTCATCATGCATGAGGTCATGCATGATGTCATCACTTTTTTCACTTTTTCTTTCTTTTTTATTTTTTATTTTTCAATTAGTTCTTTAATTTAATTCCGAATTCTGAAATTTTCTTTTCTTTGATTTTATTTGACAGTTAGGTCAGGAGTCATCTCTCGGGGTCAATTGACCAAATTACCCCTCGCCGATTCAACCCGGTTTGTAAATAATTTAATATTTCTTCCGGCTCCTTGACCTAATTATTTGACTGGCTTAACAATTCTTTTTCATGATTTTCTCTTTTCCACTGTGTTTGTAATAGTCCTAAGGACCACAGCGTCACATTTTACGATTCGAAATTTGAGTTTAAATCGACTTCGCAATCCTTCCTGAGAAGGTCACCTATCGCTATGACTCTCAGCTCATTTAACTTCTTATGTTCTATTTTTCTTATTTATACTTAACTAATTGACAATTACTAATTATTTGTGTTTATGGCTTATCTAGTTGTTTTAAGTGTGGTTCTAATCCCCTTAATTGTTTGGACCGACACTGGTCACCGGAATAGTGAAATATAGCAGGCTATGCAAATAGGGGTGTTATACTAGTCTCATCTTGAAGGTTTCGTCGCCCTGAGTCTATCGATGGCCTCGGATCGTCGATTTGACGGTCGGATTGCCGAAAAAGTGGCCAGAAAGCTTGAAACCCATGTGTTTTTCTTCTAATCTTCCCTCGCCAGTTTTCCTTCCTCCGGCCACCAAACGGAGTGCCACTAGTCTCATCTAAAAGCTGGTCATCCCAGGAGTTCGTGGCACTTAGAACCACCAGAAATGGCTGTCGAAAACGACCGGAGCGACTTCAGGAAGTTAGGTCCCTGTTATGCGATTTTTCTCTCTCCTCTCTTCTCTCTCTCTCTCTCTCTCTCTCTCTCTCTCTCTCTCTCTTGTTGCTATTTACTGCTGGGTGCTGCCGCCGTCTGGTGGATGCTTGGACATGGAGGAAGGCCGCCGGTGCCTCACCCAAGTCTTGCCGGTCGTCGATCAAATGGAAGGCAAGAGGGAGAAAGTGAGGGGAAGAGTGGGATTGAGAAGAGAGAAAATGAAGGGGAGGCTGCTCCAAAAAATCTTTTTTTTTTTAATTAAACAACAACAACAACAACAACAACAACAACAACAACAACAACAACAACAACAACAACAACAACAACAACAACAACAATAATAATAATAATAATAATAATAATAATTTGAATCAAACCTTGAAACTAAGATTGAAAATAGTGAAATAATACTTATATTTTGATAATTGATTTAACATTAATTTATAAAACCAACCATTCCAATTTAAATAGGGCTATTAAATAATTTATAAGGTATGTTTAGAAATAACATTAATTTAAGTTTCTAAATAATAGTAATTTTTATTAAAATAGCACCCAATTAAAATATCTTATTAAAAATAATATTTTGAATTTAAGAAATAGAATTTATGAAAAAATCGAGTTGTTATATCCTTTCCCCCTTAAAAAAAATCCGTCCTTGAATTTTCAAACAAACGGCGGGGGGGAGGGGGGGGGGGGGGGGGAAGGAAAGGACGGTTATTGGGATTGGTGCGAACATTTATTCTGCAAACTTTTTATACGCTATAGAATACTTTCTACTACTCTCTGACTCTACTGTATTGTTCTGCCTATTATTGTCATTTCGTAGTGAAACCTTTGCTTTCATTGCTTATTGACCTTGTTTAACATCTTTAGTACTCTCTATGCTTCCTCTATAGAACAAGGATGCAACTCGTACTGTTCATTTTGTGTTGTCTCGTGAAGTGCCCTCTTTTTGATGTAGTTACTTTTACAGACACCTTATCAGAGATCACTGTCAATCTTATTGGCCACTGAAACTTTAGTAAGACTTTCTCCATATTAAAGCACATATATTACTCATTTCCACAATATTTGTAAACTTCCTAATTACTTCATACCACTAACCAGGTTCTTGTACCAATTTTTATCTATCTCATATGTAACCAGCTATATAGAGTTCCATCTGTTATTAGTATGCCCTAGAGCATATCATTTAGTATGTATATTGTACATGTTTTATTAATAAAAGGCATTTTCACTTTTTCGTTTACACAATATATTTATGTGTAATAGAAAAAGTCCATTGATATTTTGTTAGAAATTCTATTCTTAAGTTGTTAAGAATATGAGTGACAGTATTTCTAGCACAAAGTATCATAAATTGGTTCACAATCGAGGATACTTCACAATAAGGACATGACTTATCCAGAAATATTATAATCACATTTGTTCCCAAGTTATTTATATGAGATGTAAATAAGATGGAATGGTGAGTCTCATGCCATATAACAAACATGATAGGCACTTATGCATGATAAATAGGCCGAACCAGTGACATTTATGACAAGTACATGGAGTTTACTCTTGTCAATTCATTGTAATAAATCAAATCATTTCATATAATATTTAGACTGAGATAGCACAGTTATCTTGTATATAGGTGGTTTGAGTTTGATACTGCTTTCATACTTGTACTGTGTATGGGTATATGGTCATGTGTTGGCTCCTACTAGTTATATATGGAGGTAGGTGTTGATCAAGATGGAATCTGTTACCCTAAGTAAATAGGGATAAAATCCTATGTTCATTTAATTGTTCTTGATGTTTCAAGTTCCTGGTCAGGACAGATAGATTTAATCAGAAAAGAGTTTCTAATGAGAAAAATCTTTTTAATCAAGGACTGGAATTAAAAGAGAACATAATATTCATAGCAAATAGAGTTTGACATAAACCATGACTCCAGCTCGAATTGGGATTTTGTAACAGAGAGATTCTAGTGCATGGTAAAATATGATTATAGGTTCATTTAAGGTAAACCTTATTACTAATTGGGTAGCCATGACATGCTATGGTAGGTGTTAACCATGGTCTATGCTAGGTGTTAACCATGGTATATGAGGTGCATAAAATGATTTAGAGAAATCATTTATAGTAAGAAAGAGTTCTGATGATATTAAGAGTTAATATCATATCTTATTGCCAATTAGTGATGAGTCTAGTGAGTCACACACATACACAAGTAATCACCAAGTTAAATGTGATTTAATTAATTAGTTAAAGAGTTTAATTGATTAATTAAATAGGTTTGGTTTGCAATTAGATTGCAAAGTCCCTAGCATAGCTTGAAACCAAATCTAGGTTATTGGATGTATAGTATAAGTTAAATTTATATTTAAAGTGTTTAAATATGAATTTAATTATGAGAAATTAATTAATAGAGATTAACTAATTAATTTATACTTGATATAAATTGATTAGAAGAAGAGAAATAATTATTTTGGGTTGAGAACTCAAAATTAAGACACAAGGGTAATTTGGTCATTTCACAGGGTGACATGTGATACCATGAGATGGTGACACATGGCACTACACATAAATTTATCATTTGTCTTTTAATCATGTAAGATGATCAAAGTCAAGATTAAATCTAGGTTTAACACTTGGCACAATGTGATTGGGTCAATTAAACTAAGAGCCAATCAGAAGATGACATTTGGCAAGAGTTTTAAGTGATGACCTAGCTATATAAGGGAAAGGATGAAAGAACAAATAATACAATCTAGTTTTTTTCATTGTGTGTCACCACCCAAAGAGACTCTCTCCTCTCTTCTTCATCTCTCATCAATTCAAAGAGAATTGCCAACATTCTCTTGAATTAAAATTGCTAGAAATTGTTTCTAGTGTCCTATATACATCTGTAATCTCTCTAAAAGGCAAAACCTCAAATTCTAATTGATTGGAAAGGCTTGAGAAGCTGTTCAAGGGGCTGCCATTGGTGATCTTAGTGTGGATAATCTAGAGGGACAACATATGGTGTCCTAGGTGCTTTCCAAATGTACTAAACACAACTATAGTGCATCAAAAGGTTAGTGCACATGTTCTTGATTTAATCTAGCTAATGAATTAATCTGTTAATTCTAAAATCTTAAATGGCAAATGTTGTAATAATCGAGCTCCAACCACTAGAGGAATTGTTCGCTTTGGCCATAAGCCTCACGATTTTGTCCTATAGGTGGAAGGGAGAACTTCCTAGGAGGTCACCCATCCTAGGATTTCTTTCAAGCGAGCACGCTTAACCCTGGAGTTCTTCCAACTCTCCAGGCCATTCCACCAAAAGGCGCCTTTAGTGATTAGTTCCCCCATCTTATATATCATCACTTTTTGAACCCAAGACCATCTCCGTGCTTTGCTGATGTGGGATTTGCCTAAGGGACCTTTCTCCCCCCCTTTCGGGACTCAGTGTCCTTGTTGAGGTTTGCCCCACCATCGCTCAAGAGGAAACGCGAGCGGCTCTGATACTAATTGTAACGATTGGACTCCAACCACTAGAGGAATTGTCCGCTTTCGCCATAAGCCTCACGGTCTTGTCCCATAGGTGGAATGGAGAACTTTCCAGGAGCTCAGCCATCCTAGGATTTCTCTCAAGCAAGCACGCTTAACCCTAGAGTTCTTCCAACTCTCCAGGCCATTCCACCAAAAGACGCCTCTAGTGATTAGTTCCCCCATCTTATATATCATCACTTTTTGAACCCAAGACCATCTCCATGCTTTATCGATGTGGGATTTGCCTAAGGTACCTTTTCTAAAACATGTCATACCCTACCCCTCTGTAAGGCATAACATGTTCCCATAGTATACCTAATGAATTACTAAATTTCGTCTACTGATAACCCATTAAATACACTACAAGGGATTTTAAACTTTTTCTTATTTCTTTTTACAGTGGAGAGCATTTTTGACAGGCGTTAAAATATTTTTAACTGAAGTGAAACCAAATAACAATTCTGAGTATCAATAATTTTTGTAAAAATTTTGGTAGAGTGCCATCTATATTTTGAACAAAACAGTTCTTCAAAAACTTGTAAAAAGCACTTCCAATATATCTCTTTAATCCCAAACTCCACTAATAGTTTAACACAATAAATTTCTCAACATTTGTCAACTCAATTCAACATCAAATTACATACCTTATCACTACTATTTCATATACATATGCTGCCATTTTTTTTGTACCAATACTTCAATAACATTTCATGAACTTAAACATTACTAAACTTCATTATGAGGCTGCCCAAGTAACACATTCACATAAAACTTTCATTTTCACTTTTCAAGCTTTCCATTCAAACTTTATACATAGAAATCAACTTCAATACATTTAAACACTTAAATCAATACCTCAAATCACCAAATATATGAAGAAAACAAGTTAACATATTGAACTTCCATGCTTGCCAAAATGAAGCATCAACCTAACTCATCAAAACTTTAACTTTTTTTCCATAAATCAACTCACCACAACCTTAGTTACAATTTTAATGAAACAAGAAATGAAAACAACCACTTACCTCTTTTGAAGCTTGACCAAACTACACTAAAACCTCTTAAATTTGCTATCAACTTCTTTCTTACAAGTTGAGGATTAACTTTAATGAAGACCACTTATGCAAACCATGGCTTGAAGAGGGAGATGGGAGCTTAGACATGGGGCGGCCATGGGAGAGTTTGGGAGAAGCTTGGTTCGGCTGGTTTTCAATGTGAGGTTGAAGATGAGTTTCTGATGTTCTAAGTGTCCCTTTAGGTGTCCAAAGATTGAGGTTAGTGGAGCACTAATGAAAATTAATATTAATTTAATCCAACTTTTAGTTATTCCAAATCTTACCCATAATTTTCCTTATTTATACTTCTCATTTTCAATTTCATTTTTCATGGGGTTTTCACTATTTAATATCACTTTATTTTCATGGACATTTAGGTCAAAAGGCAACTCGGGGTGTCAATTGACCACAATGCCCCTATTTGGGTTGCATTCTCGATTTTTCGATAACACCAATTTTTTATCAGTTTCTCGATTTCTCGTTTTTCTTTATACTAATTAATTAATTTTTCTTTGACATTTCCAATATTATTTATACTTCAATAGATGTTTATTTAAGTCTTAAAAATATTTTCAAGGGTTCCCCACGGTCCAGGGATAGTCAACGGTCCATCATGACTTCGTTCACGGTCACCCATTGCTACGGTTTTCGGCTCGTTTAACTTGGTTACATTTCATTGCTATTATTTTTTTCTTTATTTTTCTTATATTTCTCTCTATTGTATTTCATTATTTTATGTCTCCTCACTAACATTTAAGTGTAGTTCTAGGTATTCTAGCTGTCTGGACAGACAATGGTCATCGGAACAGTAGAACGCACTACCGAATATAGCGGTGTTACAAATGTAGATCCAAATACATATTAAAAGTATTTTAATATGCTATTGAACATTGAAATCAATAGGTAAGAAAATGAATCTTGCATGATGCATGAGACCCTAGAAGAAAATTTTTGAATTCAATGTTCTAATCTAATAATTTTCATGCTTCCGCTCCTTTAATTGGTATCAGAGCCACTATATTTGCCATTTAGATTGTTTGTTATATGATTTAATTGTGTGATTTGATCATAAGATGATTGTTTCATTGCTAGTTGCAAAGAAGTGAGTGGCGGCATCATGATTGTGCCCATGGTGCACATGGTTTTGGCACCACTATGGTGCGCAAGGTAGATGGATATTGAATGTGCAATTGTTGTATGATCTAAGGCCCATTTCATGACTAATTAAAATGTTTAATTAGGATTTTTAATCACACAATTAAATTTTGATTCAAATCTGAATTTTTAAATTTGTTTGAATGTGATTCAAATCTGAATTTTTAAATTTGTTTGAATCATATTTAAGTCTGGATTTTTAAGTTGAATATGAGATATTCAATTTAATCTTCGTATGTATGTTTTATTTAATTGTTAAATGGTGATATGCATGATGGATGATCATGGACAATAAAACACCAATGTGATTGGATTTATTTCTTTTATGTTTCTTTGGATTGTAAATTAATTAATTTATTTTAATTTATTTTGATGGCATGTATTATAAAGGTTGTAATATTTTTGGGTTGTAATTTCATTTATTTGGTTCTTGTAAATTCACCTTGTTATGCCAATGATTACTATGTAATTGGATTGCAAGAAGATCAAAGAAGTCAAGAGCATTGGTGGGACCAGTGGGAGGAATTCAAGATCAAGTGTTGATTATGTACTCCTTCAGCAACTCTTGTAATATGAATGAATGAAATGTACCTAGGAATGCCTTGATTCAATTCTTGGTGGCTCAGAATTGAATCCCTTAGAAAGTCCATGATGATACCATATTTATATGTTTATCCATGAATGCATGAGATGTATAAGAATGTATGCAAGTATATGATATATGCATGCTAATTTGATAATGTGCAAAGTGAGACCATAATAGTAATTAGGATGACCACAAAATCTTCCAAACAAATTATTAAGTTGGAAATGATATAATTAAAGTAATTATAACATGGGCCCTCCATTGAGGCAATTATTTCAAGAAATTTTAAATACTTGCTTATGATACAATTAATTTAAGAGATTTTCTTAAGAATAATTGTTAAGCATGAGATGTTGTAAATATGTAAATGGTTTGGTGCCCAGTAATGGATGTGCCTGATGACATTAAAATTATTTGCATATTTACTAGCTCAATGGGATCAACTTAACTAATGCAAGATAAGTCAATAATGGATGTGCCTGAGATTTTGAGCATTAGGGGCTAGGTAAAAGGATTAAACCTCACATGAGATGTGATGGGCAAGGAGTTGCTCACTTATAGTTTATTGTAATTCCAATAATGGATGTGCCTGAGGATGATCAATAGGATTATAAGAATTCAATCACCCACTAGAAATCCATCCAACTAGGATTTCCGTTTTCTACTTTGGAAGTGTAGGATTCGCTAAGTTAGTGGGAGGACCAATTTGATTAAAAAACCATAATAATTTTGGTTATAAACATGATACATTTACTAATTAATCTGATTATTTTCTGCTGTTAATTTTTTGATAATAATGAGCACACCACAACCACCACCATCCAATATCCTTGCAAGCATACTTGATCACAATAGGTTGACAGGACCTAATCTTTCTGATTGGCTAAGAAATTTGAAACTTGTCCTGAACCTTGAACATATAGGATATGTTCTAGACTCATGAGTTTACGGTCTCTTACCTCCAGAGGCCACTTAAGAGGAAAATTAAACTTTGGACAAGTGGAAGGAGCATGATATGAGAGCTAAGTGTTACATGCTTGCTTCTATGAGTAATGAGTTACAGAAGCAACGTGAGAACATATAATATGCAAGTGAGAACCTCCTTCACCTACAAGAGTTGTATGGTGAACATAGCAGGAATGCCAAGTATGAGATATCTAGACAGCTATTTCACATAAGGATGTCTGAGGGACAAAATATTGGGGATCATGTCCACAAGATGATTTGGCTTATTGAGCAGCTGGAACATCTTGACTTTAACATGGATTTCCAACTGCGGATGGATTTGATCCTTGATCCTTCTGAGTCATTTGGGAATTTTTGTGATAAATTTTCATATGACTAAGCGAGAATACACCTTGGGTGGTCTACTTAACATGCTATTTATTGCCCAAAAGAATATGCTGGGCAATAAAGAAAAAGAGGTAGCTTTGATTGCATCTTCTTCTGGAAAGTCCAACAAGAAGAAGGGCAATAAGAAAAAGAAACCCCAAATTCCTAGTCCTTCCAAGAAGATAGCTAAATAGAAAGGGAAGACCAAAGCTGATAGAGGCAAAGGAAGGTGTTTCCACTGCTAGAAGGATGGGCACGGAATAGGAGCGCCTAGAGTATAGCAAGTAGTAGCGACTTGCACTAACGAGATATTAGACTCAGTTGGTAAAGCTCAACTATTGAAACTTTAGCCATATGATCTAAATCTTTATACATGTGTGGACATGTTTTGTATTTAAATAAGGTTTTGCATGTACCTGATGCTTTTAAGAACATCATTTCTATATCTAGTTTGACTAGAGATGATTATGAATTTCAGTTCATAAATGATGTTTGCAATATTTATTTTGAAATAAATATGTTGGTTTGGGTTATATGCATGATGGACGTTATTATTTAGATAATAATATTAAATACAAATCCAATGTAAGCAATCTAAAAGAATGCAATGCAATGATGAAAATCAACTCAAGTTCAAAATATATTTGGCACTTAAGATTAGGTCATGTTGTAGAATATAAGATTACAAAACTGGAGAAAATGAGGATTTTATCCTCATTGGGTTCTGAGCCTACTCCAACTTGTGAATTCTGCCTTCAGGGCAAAATGACTAGATCACCCTTTGTTGGACAATGACTAAGAGCTGAAAAATATTTTGGATCTAATACGTGTGATGTATGTGGTCCATTTAAGGGAATGGCTAGAGCGGTTTTCATTATTTTATTACCTTTCGATGATAAATCAAGGTTTGGGTATTTGTATTTGATGAAATATAAACATGAATCCTTTGAAAAGTTCAAAGAATTTAAATCTGAAGTAGAAAATCAAGCAGAAAAAGTATTAAAGCTCTTGATCGGATCGTGAGGTGAATACTTGAATCTTGAATTTGATGAATACTTGAAAGAGCATGGCATTATTTCCCGGTGACTCCTCCGGGGAACACCACGGTGAATGGTGTATCTGAAAGGAGAAATCGTATCCTATTGGATATAGTGCGTAGTATGATGAGCTATATTGACATGCCAATCTCCTTTTGGGGATTTGCATTAGAATCAGCTTTGCATATTCTAAATAGGATTTCATCAAAATCAATATCTGCCACACCTTATGAGATATGGCATAGAAGAAAACCAAGTTTTAAGCATGCTAAGATTTGGGGTTGTCCAGCTTATATCAAAAAGCTGAACACTGATAAATTGGAAACCAGATTTGGGGTTGTCCATAACTTTGTGTAGAGATGTCCAAATGACCTGATTCATGAACCCATGGAAAGCATAGACAATGTAGAACAAATTCTATGAAGAACAGAAACCCAAATTCTGACCATAACCAATTCAAATTGCCAGCCAAATTTAGGACACCAAAACTGCGAGAACCAAATTTGCCCAGAAATTCTAGGAATAGATCAATCTGACTAGTTATGGTAATTCGGCCATAACTTGAGCGAAAAAACACTAAATGGAGTGATTCAAAAAGGAAATTAAAGAAGACACATCTAGAAATAACTTTCATGAAAAAAGTTTAACCAAATTTGTAACACCCCTATTTGTATAACCTAGTAAATTACAACATTAGGAGGCAGGTGTCGATCTGGGCAATTAAGAGGATTAGAATTATGTTTAAGACACCTAGAGAAGCCTTGAACATAAATAATTAGTAATTGTTAAATAGTTAAGTATAAATAAGAAAAACATAAAATAAAAAGTTAAGTGAGTTGAGAGTCACAACGATGGGTGACCTTCTTAGGAAGGACTGCGAGGTCGATTTAAACTCAAATTTCGAACTGTAAAATGTGATGCTGCGGTCCTTAGGACTATTGCGAATACAGTGGAAAAGAGAAAATCATGAAAAAGAATTGTTAAGTCGGTCAAATAATTAGGTCAGAGATCCAAAAGAAATATTGAATTATTTGCAAACAGGTGGGCAATTTAGTCAATTGACCCTAGAGCTAACTCGACCTAATTGTCAAATAAAATCAGAGAAAAGAAATTTTCAAGTCGAAATTAAATTAAAGAACTAAAGATAAATAAATAAAAAAAAGGAAAAAGAAAAAGTTGAAAAAGTGAAAAAGGTTTATTACATCATGCATGATGCAATAAACTTAATAATTAAGAATTTAAAAATTATGGGATAATTATGTATTAATTTAGCTAAAATTTAAAAGAAAAGAAAAAAAAATTTTGCTTCTTCTTGCTTCATTTTGGCTGCCACTCCTTCTCTCTCATTCTCTCTTCCTTTTCTTCCATGGATGCATATTTCAAGCTCATTAAACCTTGAATTTTCCACAATTTTTCATGATTCAATCCTTATAAAACCTCTAAATCACCTATGAATGGAAGATTGGGCATAAGAAATTGAGTGAAATTGAAGGAAATAGAAGATTGAAATTCATCAATTGAGGTAAGTTAATGTTCAAGCTAAATTACTTTAGATATCTTGAAATTTAGCTTAATTATGTTTAGTTAGCATTAGAAATGAAGTAATTAAATTGAGAAAATTGAAAAAAAAAATTGTATAATTGGAAAGGTAAGAATTTCGGCCAGCCATAGATTTATGAGAGTATGATGTGTTTGATTGAATTAAAAGTGTATGTAAGCTTGAATGAGTTGAGAAATGATGTTGGTATGCTTGGAATCAATTAAATGTAACAAATCAAGTAAGTTAGGGTTTTGGACCTAGGGTTTGGGAGACAAAATTTGGAGAATTGGTCAAACGGTGTGTTTGACCTTGTTTGAGCTGAAAAATGGTCATATGTGACCAATTGTAGTATGTTGGAAGTGTGAGAATCAAGTGGAAATTCGGATTGGTTATGGGCATTACAGCGTGAGAACCAAGGTCCCTTTTAGGGACCAAAACTAAAATTTTACCAACCCAATTGGTGTAAGGCCAATTGGGAATGAAACTAAACACAAAATGGCACATTTTTCATTCAGGAATCATGCCCAAAAAGTGACCATAGCATAGTGAACAAATTGGCCAAATCCAGATGTGAGTGTTCTGCCTTGTACAAAAATGACCAAATAAATAGTATTTGTTCATTTGGCCATAACTTGGGCTAGGTAGGTCTAAATGACCTGAAATTTTACCAGTAGAAAGATGAGATATAGACCTAAAACTTTCATGAAGAAACAAACCCAAATTATGCCCTTAACCAAGTCATTTAGCCACCCAAAGTTGGTGACCTAAAACTGCCAGAACCCAGAAATTTGCCCAGAAATCTGGGTAAGTTCAATCCGGCAGCCATAATTCAAATGGCTATAACTTGAGCTACAAAACTCCAAATGGAGTGATTCAAAAACAGAAATAAATTTAAGACAATAAGGAACAATTTCTATGAAGAAAACTTGGCCAAATTCTAACAGCAACATGACCAATGGAATAGTGCAAAATAGGTCACCAAAACTGAAAATTTGAAAGTTTGCCTAAAAGACTTAAGTTTTGAGAAAATGACCAAAACCAACAAGTTAGGTAACTAAAATGTTGTATATGGGTATAATTGGATTTCCCATACCTATTAAGCATAAGAAAGTCAATATTTTGACTTGAATAGTACCATAAATAGTAACTTCAACATGAAAATTTTCAAGAATGTAAGTTTAAGTATATTAGAGCTAGAATTGAACATATATAAATTAATTATTAGATTTATTGTGAGATAAGATGCTGAAACACTATGAATTGTGTGTTTCAGCTGAAAAAGACCCAAAAGGTCTAAAGGACTGAGTCAAGACCTAGAGGCGACTCACATCGGTTTGTGCACAATAACTTTTCACTTCGATTTGCTATTAGAAAATTTATTTGAATACATTTTGGAGTAATTTATGCTAAACAATACTTTGAGAAATGTTGTAGTGCCTACTTTGTAAATGGAAATTTGAAATGAAAATTGATTAATGTTTTGCATAAAATGTTGAATAATATGATTTTGAAATTGTTTTTTATTCACACTTGGCATGGCAGTCCCTTACTATATTCCTCCTCCACTTGTGGGGTTGAGTTTGATATTTGATCACTTTCCTCCCTCTCTGGCTTTCCAGTTTGAGTTGTTAGTTTTGATGAGTACTCATTAGCTATCTAGCCACCTCCCTCCTTGATTTCGATTAGTTTGGTGAGTTTGCCTTATCGTGATGTACACACGGCATGTTTGAAAATTTTGTGTCATGGCCTAAGTTGTGTTATTGATTAGCAACACTATATTTATTAAATTGTTTGATCAATGTTGTGTTATATTAAGCTTTGAAAATTATGATTTGTTATAAATGTGATTTGAAAAATTGGGAAATGCGATTATGAGATTTTTGAATTATAAATTGTTCATAAATGTTTTATATTATGCAATTTATACTTTGTTTTGCACCAGAGTATTTTATACTCGTGATAGCTTTCTTTCTTTGTGAGATAGAGACAAGAAAAAGCGATCTGATGAGCTCACGATTGTTGGGACTTCAGCGATATTTTTGCGGGTATTTCTTTATACCCAATGTAATTTAGTTTGATGTAAATAAATATCGTTCATATATTGTAACACTCTCGGTAGCAACTCAGTACATTCTCTTATTCGGTGATCGGTGTCGGTCAGACGACTAGAACGTCGAAAAATATTTAAACTAAAGTCAAGAACCAAAATTAACTCAAATATTAATAAGAAAAATTTAGGAAAAATTTTAGAAATAAAATACAACCAAGTCAAATGAGGTGCCCAAGCGATGGGTAACCAGAGGAAGTTGCGGTTACGCAGCGAGGAGCCCTAGACAGGAAAAAATTCATAAAATAATTTTGGGACTCCAGAGAAGGGTCATTGAGGTTCCTATGGCATTAGAATGCCAAGAAAATATTTAGAAAAATTTTACAATCAGTGCAGACAATTTTGACGTTAAGCCAAGCGGATGGCATTTTGGTCATTTCGCCTTGAGAGCGATTTTTGGCGACTTGTCCAGTTGAGTAAATAATTATTATGACATAAAATATGAATTAATATTGATGAAAAATTAATTGAAAGTTAGTAGAAAAGAAAAGAAAAGAAAATGCAATAAAATGCCAAATATGACATATTGTGATGTCATTTAAAAAGCTTCCTCAATCACAATTAAACAACCCTTTAATTAACTAATAAAAGAGACCAAAGGAGACCAAAAATTCTGGTCATCTTCTTCTTCTTCTTCAGCCAAAACGTGACCTCCCTTTTCCATAACCCTCCATGAAAGTTTCCTTTAATTTCTTCCATTTCCCATGAAATTCCACTACTAAACCCTAAGTCACCTTCACTAAAACTTGTCCCCACATCACAAGGCAACTCTAGGCAGCCAGAAAGAGGAGAAATTCTAGAGTTTTCACAAGCTCAATAAGTTGAGCAAAGACGTTAGTGCTTAATTATTCATGTATATCTCTTGTTCCATGTTAAGGACTTAAAAATGAGTATGAAATTGTGGATTAAATGAATGAAACTTATGGGTGTGTATGCCATGGATTTGACTGCCCTAAGGAAGGAATAGGATTGAGTGTTTATGATGGACTTGGAGTGAACTAGAAACCATGTTTAAAGTGTATAAATATAAGGATAATGAACTAGTAGTTAATTAAGGTAAGTTGTGAAAATTCATAATGGGAATTAGGGTTTTAAGGGTGAAAATTGGACTTGGCATTTGAATTGATTAATGGACATTCTAGTGGTCAATTAGTGACCATTTAAGGCAAGTTAATCATAATTTGAAGTGAATTAATGCATTGCAAAGTGAATGTGTAGGTGCCTAAAGGCAGTGAGGTGTTGAAATTTCAGTCCACTTGGACTGCCATATCTTTGGCTGTGTTGGTCCAATTGGTGTTTGGACAATTAGACATGAAACTAGGCTTATAATGGCACATTTTTGCTGAAGAAACCATGCCCAAAATACCAAAGAAAGAGGACTAAAAGTTGGCCCCAATCCGGATAACCTGCATGACACTGCGAAATGACCAAATGAACAGTAACTGTTCATTTGGCCATAACTACTGTAGATATGGTCAATTGACCTGAAATTTTTACAGCAACAAGTTAAGACATAGACAAACAACTTTCATGAAGAAAGCTACTCCAAATTATGAACAGAACCTAACCCAAATGGCAGTGGTAGTCACTGTTCATGTTACTGTAGATATGGTAATTTCTGCAGAATGGAAATCCAGCCATTTGTGGTTTACGGACCATATCTGGAGCTACAAAACTCCAAATGGAGTGATTCAAAAAAGGAAATTCAACTAGAAAAAATAAGGAACAACTTTCATGTTTGCCATTTCTTCAAATTCCCACTACAACAGTGCTTAATGGAATAGTAAAGTTAAGCTTCACAAATTGAAAATTCTGCTTCCCTTGGTTTAAACTTAGAAATGGTAATAGTAATCAATTCCAACAAGTTTTAAATACAAAATGTGGTATGTGTTGGGTGTTAAAACAAATACACATAGATTCTATAAAAAATTCAAAATATTTGTTTACCAATGAGGTGAATAGTGACAACAAAACTAGAAATTCAAAATTTGAAAAAAATAAAAGTATAAAATGCACTAGTATACCGAACTAGATAGGTTTGTATAGTTTTGCATGCCAATAGGGTATTGTTTTTGCAGTACTGCGAAAGGAAAGGCTTTGTGCCTATATTCATGGCTTTATGCGTATCCATGGCTTTTATGCTCGTATTCATGGCTTTTATGCCCGATTATGTGATATCATAGCTTTTAGCTATATTGTGCATCGTGGTTGGCGTTCTGCGTCCCATGGTATGTGACCCGAAACCGCGGTGTCGGTGCCAGCGACCCGTTATCGATCCAGTCATCGGTATAGGTTACTTGGGCAGCAAATGAATGGAAAAGTATAGCGTGAACTGATTATTAAAGAAAATACGAAAATTAAGTATCAGTAATGATTACAAAAATACAAGGAAGCTCAAGATCATTAAAAAAAAAAAATTTATGAAATGCATGAAGAAGTTAATATCATAAAACATGATTAGCCCTCAACTAAACAATAAGTTAGTAATTACTCATTTCTTATGAACACAATAGCAAGGAAATTATTATTTTTATTTGCATATTATATTTTCTTGTATTATTGGCACCACTAAGCTTTATGCTTAGCGTGTCGCTTTAGCAATGCATAAATGCTTGAAGATTTGGGCGAGAGGGCCCAGTAGACCACATTCGGTAAGGCGGTTCTGATTACGCATAGTGTCGTGTCACCTCACCATCTGATTGCATTGGTAGGACACTAGGCTTCATTTTGGTATTTTGTATTTGATTTTTATTTTCATTTGTGTAAATGAAACTTATGTAATGTATTTTGATTTTCATGTAAATAATGCAAAATTGTGTTTGTAAATGAAAAAGTGAATATTGATCTGTATTTATTACATGACTATCAAATGTGATGAATGATTGAAAGCGAATGGTTGAAAAATATTGAGATTTTGATATTGGAGATTGTGAATAGATGAATATGATTATTAGAAGTGTTTTCACGAGTTCAAGAAGCTATTTTCTCCATTTTTAGCGAGTACTCATGGATTTTCTTTAAAATTTTGAACCTCAAAATAAATTACAATTTCAATAAATGAATTATATTTCACAAGTTATATTCAAAACTACGATAAAAATGAATTAAGATAAAATAGAGTGCTCCGGCACACTGAGTGGCATAACTTGCTTGGCTACACTATAGTTGGGTAAGGGGTGTCACATTTAGTAATATCGAGTACGGTTTAGGCATTCTGGCCTAGATTGAGTCCATACCATGCATTGCATTTGTAAAGTCGAGGTGACACTAATGCGATCTGTTTGTCTTTCTTATTTTGAATAGGATATGGACCCTTCATCACGAGAGCGATCGAGGAGGAAGTGGAGAGTCATGCTCCACTGTAGCGGTGAGGCGGGGTAGGAGAACCTACTCCACCGGCTCAAGCGAGCTGCTCGGCCTCCATAGGCCATGTTCGATAAATGGCGATTTCTTTAGATAAATGGCAGAGTAATGCAGCACCACCACCACCACTACGGCTCCACAGTAAATCACACGGAAAGGCTAAGAAAGTTTGGGCGGTGGACTTCTATAGTAAGAGAGAAGATGATTACATTGCGGTAGAAAATTGGTTGAGCAGGCAGTGAGAATTCTAAAACAACTCCATTGCACTCGAGCAAAACTTGGAATCTCTTGTATCTCGTGCAAGGCGATGCATATGAATGGTGGGACAATGTGTCCGATGAAGTGCAGCAGAAATAGTGACATGGGACTTCTTTCTCTGAATTTAAGAAGAAATATGTAGATGCTGTATACCTAGAAGAGAGAAGAAGAGAGTTTATTAACTTTGAGGCAGAGACGGTTGTCGGTGGCGAGTATGAGAAGGAATTCGTAAGATTGAGCCGCTATGGAAGGGAGATAGTCCCTAATGAAGTGAAAGGTGTAAGAGATTTGAAGAGGATTAAATGATAATATAAAGATCATGATCAACGCCTTGGGGATCACAGACTTCGCCAAGTTAGTGGAAGCTGCATTAAAAGTGGAGAAAGTGAGAACAAATGAAAAAATAGGAAAGATAGGCAGCGTAAGAGAATTTGGACCAAGGCAGTCAAGTATACCAGCGATAGTAAGAAGTTTAAGGGTTCTAGTTCACAAGATCGGACATAGGGCCACAGAGGCAGTTGGAATATCTATAGCTAGTTCCCAGGGCACAATAACAAGGGGATCAACGATTGCACATTGTATGCATTGTGGTAGAAGACACGAGAGGAGTGTCGATTGTTAACTAGAGAGTGTTTCAAGTGTGGGGCTACGGATCATTTCATAAGAGATTGCCCTCGGAAGAGTGGTTCAATAGCTCGGTACAAGTTGATAGACCTTTCCCTATAGTTCAAAGGGGTAAAGATCGGGTAGAAGCGAGAAATGGTGACATTTCACGAAGATTGTTTAGAGACGGTTGAAAAGCAGAAGTCGGTGGCACCACAAGTATATGCTATGGAAGCTCGGGAAGAGCCAAACCAGGACAACGATGAGGCGATACAAGGAAGTGAAGAAATAAGAAGGTAGCAACTCCCCAATTACTTAAGTCGAGTAAATTTGAGGGCGAAATTTAAATTAGAGGAAGAGTTGTAACACCCTCGGTAGCAACTCGTACATTCTCTTGTTTGGTGACGGTGTCTGTCGAGACTAGAAGCGTCAGGAAAAATATTTAAACTAAAGTCAAGAACCAAAATTAACTCAAATATTAATAAGAAAAATTTAGGAAAAATTTTAGAAATAAAATACAACCAAGTCAAATGGTAGGTGCCCAAGCGATGGGTAACCAGGAGGAAGTTGCGGTTCTAACGAGGAGCCCTAGACAGGAAAAAATTCATAAAATAATTTTGGGACTCGGAGAAAGGTCATTGAGGTTCCTATGGCATTAGAATGCCAAGAAAATATTTAGAAAAATTTTACAATCAGTGCAGACAATTTTGACCCGTTAAGCCAAGCGGATGGCATTTTGGTCATTTAAGCCTTGAGAGGCGATTTTTGGCGACTTGTCAGTTGAGTAAATAATTATTATGACATAAAATATGAATTAATATTGATGAAAAATTAATTGAAAGTTAGTAGAAAAGAAAAGAAAAGAAAATGCAATAAAATGCCAAATATGACATATTGTGATGTCATTTAAAAGCTTCCTCAATCACAATTAAACAACCCTTTAATTAACTAATAAAAGAGACCAAAGGAGACCAAAAATTCTGGTCATCTTCTTCTTCTTCTTCAGCCAAAACGTGACCTCCTTTTCCATAACCCTCCATGAAAGTTTCCTTTAATTTCTTCCATTTCCCATGAAATTCCACTACTAAACCCTAAGTCACCTTCACTAAAACTTGTCCCCACATCACAAGGCAACTCTAGGCAGCCAGAAGAGGAGAAATTCTAGAGTTTTCACAAGCTCAATAAGTTGAGCAAAGGCGTTAGTGCTTAATTATTCATGTATATCTCTTGTTCCATGTTAAGGACTTAAAAATGAGTATGAAATTGTGGATTAAATGAATGAAACTTATGAGTGTGTATGCCATGGATTTGGCTGCCCTAAGGAAGGAATCGGATTGAGTGTTTGTGATGGACTTGGAGTGAACTAGAAACCATGTTTAAAGTGTATAAATATAAGGATAATGAACTAGTAGTTAATTAAGGTAAGTTGTGAAAATTCATAATGGGAATTAGGGTTTTAAGGGTGAAAATTGGACTTGGCATTTGAATTGATTAATGGACATTCTAGTGGTCAATTAGTGACCATTTAAGGCAAGTTAATCATAATTTGAAGTGAGTTAATGCATGGCAAAGTGAATGTGTAGGCTGCCTAAAGGCAACGAGGTGACTGAAATTTCAGTCCACTTGGACTGCCATATCTTTGGCTGTGTTGGTCCAATTGGTGTTTGGCCAATTGGACATGAAACTAGGCTTATAATGGCACATTTTTGCTGAAGAAACCATGCCCAAAATACCAAAGAAAGAGGACTAAAAGTTGGCCCCAATCCGGATAACCTGCAACAGCACCTGCAGAAATGACCAAATGAACAGTAACTGTTCATTTGGCCATAACTTACTGTAGATATGGTCAATTGACCTGCAATTTTTACAGAAACAAGTTAAGACATAGACAAACAACTTTCATGAAGAAAGCTACTCCAAATTATGAACAGAACCTAACCCAAATGGCAGTGGTAGTCACTGTTCATGTTACTGTAGATATGGTAATTTCTGCAGAATGGAAATCCAGCCAGCTGTGGTTTCTGGACCATATCTGGAGCTAAAAAACTCCAAATGGAGTGATTCAAAAAAATGAAATTCAACTAGACAAAATAAGGAACAACTTTCATGTTTGCCATTTCTTCAAATTCCCACTACAACAGTGCTTAATGGAATAGTAAAGTTAAGCTTCACAAACTAAAAATTCTGCTTCCCTTGGTTTAAACTTAGAAATGGTAATAGTAATCAATTCCAACAAGTTTTAAATACAAAATGTGGTATGTTTGGGGTGTTAAAACCAATACACCTATTTTCTATCAAAAGTCAACATTTTTGTTGACCAATGAAGTGAATAGTGACACCAAAACTTGAAATTCAAAATTTGAAAAATTTAAAAGTATCAAATGCCCTAGTATACCTAACTAGATTGGTTTGGATAGTTTGGCATGCCAATAGGGTATTGTTTTAGCGATCTTGCGAAAGGAAAGGCTTTGTGCCTATATTCATGGCTTTATGCGTATCCATAGCTTTTATGCTCGTATTCATGGCTTTTATGCCCGATTATGTGATATCATAGCTTTTAGCTATATTGTTGCATACGTGGTTGGCGTTACTGCGTCCCATGGTATGGCGGCGAGAACCGCGGTGTCGGTGCCAACGACCCGTTATCGATCGATCATCGGTATAGGTTACTTGGGCAGCCAAATGAATGGAAAAGTATAACTGTGAACTGATTATTAAAGAAAATACGAAAATTAAGTATCAGGAATGATTACAAAAATACAAGGAAGCTCAAGATCATGAAAAAAAAAATTAATGAAATGCATGAAGAAGTTAATATCATAAAACATGATTAGCCCTCAACTAAACAATAAGTTAGTAATTACTCATTTCTTATGAACACAATAGCAAGGAAATTATTATTTTTATTTGCATATTATATTTTCTTGTATTATTGGCACCACTAAGCTTTATGCTTAGCGTGTCGCTTTAGCAATGCATAGTGCGAAGATTTGGGCAGAGGGCCCGATAGACCACAGTTCGGTAAGGCGGTTCACGATTACGCATAGTGTCAGTGTCACCTCACCATCTGATTGCATTGGTAGGACACTAGGCTTCATTTTGGTATTTTGTAATTGATTTTTATTTTCCTTTGTGTAAATGAAACTTATGTAATGTATTTTGATTTTCATGTAAATAATGCAAAATTGTGTTTGTAAATGAAAAAGTGAATATTGATCATGTATTACATGACTATCAAATGTGATGAATGATTGAGAAAGCGAATGGTTGAAAAATATTGAGATTTTGATATTGGAGATTGTGAATAGATGAATATGATTATTAGAAGTGTTTTCACAGTTAGAACTGTTTTCTCCATTTTTAGCAGGTACTCATGGATTTTCTTTAAAATTTTGAACCTCAAATAAATTACAATTTCAATAAATGAATTATATTTCACAAGTTATATTCAAAACTACGATAAAAATGAATTAAGATAAAATAGAGTGCTCACACTGCTTGAGTGGCATAACTTGCTCGGCTACACTATAGTCGGGTAAGGGGTGTCACATTTAGTAATATCGAGCACAGTTTAGGCATTTAGGCCTAGATTGAGTCCATACCATGCATTGCATTTGTAAAGTCGAGGTGACACTAATGCAGATCTGTTTGTCTTTCTTATTTTGAATAGGATATGGACCCTTCATCACGAGAGCGATCGAGGAGGAAGTGGAGAGTCATGCTCCACTGTGGCAGTGAGGCGGGGTAGGAGAACCTACTCCACCAGCTCAGCGAGCACCTTTCGGCCTCCATAGGCCATGTTCGATAAATGGCGATTTCTTTAGATAAATGGCGGAGTAATGCAGCACCACCACCACCACTACGGCTCCACAGTGAAATCACACAGGAAAGGCTAAGAAAGTTTGGGCGGTGGACTTCTATAGTAAGAGAAGATGATTACATTGCGGTAGAAAATTGGTTGAGCAGAGCAGGAGTCTAAAACAACTCCATTGCACTCGAGCAAAACTTGGAATCTCTTTGTATCTCTGTGCAAGGCGATGCATATGAATGGTGGGACAATGTGTCGGTGAAGTGCAGCCAGAAATAGTGACATGGGACTTCTTTCTCTGAATTTAAGAAGAAATATGTAGATCTTGTATACCTAGAAGAGAGAAGAAGAGAGTTTATTAACTGAGGCAGGCAGGTTATCGATGGTAGAGTATGAGAAGGAATTCGTAAGATTGAGCCGCTATGGAAGGAGATAGTCCCTAATGAAGCTGAAAGGTGTAAGAGATTTGAAGAGGATTAAATGATAATATAAAGATCATGATCAACTGCCTTGGGGATCACAGACTTCGCCAAGTTAGTGGAAGTGCATTAAAAGTGGAGAAAGTGAGAACAAATGAAAAAATAGGAAAGATAGGCGGCGTAGAGAATTTGGACCAAGGCAGTCAAGTATACCAAGCGATAGTAAGAAGTTTAAGGGTTCTAGTTCACAAGATCGGACATAGGGCCACAGAGGCAGATTGGAATATCTATAGCTAGTTCCCAGGGCACAATAACAAGGGGATCAACCCGGTGCACATTGTATGCATTGTGGTAGAAGACACGAGAGGAGTGTCGATTGTTAACTAGAGAGTGTTTCAAGTGTGGGGCTACGGATCATTTCATAGAGATTGCCCTCGGAAGAGTGGTTCAATAGCTCAGGTACAAGTTGATAGACCTTTCCCTATAGTTCAAAGGGGTAAAAGATCGGGTAGGCGAAATGGTGACATTTCCAGAAGATT
The DNA here is from genome assembly GCF_030052815.1 of Hevea brasiliensis. Lineage (NCBI taxonomy): Eukaryota > Viridiplantae > Streptophyta > Magnoliopsida > Malpighiales > Euphorbiaceae > Hevea > Hevea brasiliensis. Next base: position 5,834 of record NW_026614918.1, on the reverse strand, counting down.
GTTTACGAGACAATTGAAAAGCCCGAAGTCAGGGTGGCACCACAAGTATATGCTATGGAAGCTCAGGAAGAGCCAAACCCAGACACTGATGAGGCGATACAAGGAAGTGAAGAAATAAGAAGGTAGCAACTCCCCAATTACTTAAGTCAGGTAAATTTGAGGCGAAATTTAAATTAGAGGAAGAGTTGTAACACCCTCGGTAGCAACTCGTACATTCTCTTGTTTGGTGGCGGTGTCTGTCGAAGCTAGACGTCGGAAAAATATTTAAACTAAAGTCAAGAACCAAAATTAACTCAAATATTAATAAGAAAAATTTAGGAAAAATTTTAGAAATAAAATACAACCAAGTCAAATGGCGGTGCCCAAGCGATGGGTAACCAGAGGGAAGTTGCGGTTCTATAACGAGAGCCCTAGACCGGAAAAAATTCATAAAATAATTTTGGGACTCAGAGAAGGGTCATTGAGGTTCCTATGGCATTAGAATGCCAAGAAAATATTTAGAAAAATTTTACAATCAGTGCAGACAATTTTGACCCGTTAAGCCAAAGCGGAGGCATTTTGGTCATTTCGCCTTGAGAGCGATTTTGGCGACTTGTCAGTTGAGTAAATAATTATTATCACATAAAATATTGATTAATATTGATGAAAAATTAATTGAAAGTTAGTAGAAAAGAAAAGAAAAGAAAATGCAATAAAATGCCAAATATGACATATTGTGATGTCATTTAAAAAGCTTCCTCCAATCACAATTAAACAACCCTTTAATTAACTAATAAAAGAGACAAAAGGAGACCAAAAATACTGTACATCTTCTTCTTCTTCTTCAGCCAAAGCGTGACCTCCCTTTTTATAACCCTCCATGAAAGTTTCCTTTAATTTCTTCCGTTTCCCATGAAATTCCACTACTAAACCCTAAGTCACCTTCACTAAAACTTGTCCCCACATCACAAGGCAACTCTAGGCAGCCAGAAAGAGGAGAAATTCTAGAGTTTTCACAAGCTCAATAAGTTGAGCAAAGGCGTTAGTGTAATTATTCATGTATATCTCTTGTTCCATGTTAAGGACTTAAAAATGAGTATGAAATTGTGGATTAAATGAATGAAACTTATGAGTGTGTATGCCATGGATTTCGGCTGCCCTAAGGAAGGAATAGGATTGAGTGTTTGTGATGGACTTGGAGTGAACTAGAAACCATGTTTTAAGTGTATAAATATAAGGATAATTAACTAGTAGTTAATTAAGGTAAGTTATGAAAATTCATAATGGGAATTAGGGTTTTAAGTGTGAAAATTGGACTTGGCATTTGAATTGATTAATGGACATTCTAGTGGTCAATTAGTGACCATTTAAGGCAAGTTAATCATAATTTGAAGTGAGTTAATGCATGGCAAAGTGAATGTGTAGGTGCCTAAAGACAACAGGTGGTGAAATTTCAGTCCACTTGGACTGCCATATCTTTGGCTGTGTTGGTCCAATTGGTGTTTGGCCAGTGGAAATGAAACTAGGCTTATAATGGCACATTTTTGCTGAAGAAACTATGCCCAAAGACCAAAGCAAGAGGACTAAAAGTTGGCCCCAATCCGGATACCCTGTGACACTGCGAGAAATGACCAAATGAGCAGTCTTGTTCATTTGGCCATAACTACTGTAGATATGGTCAATTGACCTGAAATTTATACAGAAACAAGTTAAGACATAGACAAACAACTTTCATGAAGAAACCTACCCCAAATTATGACCAGAACCTAACCCAAATGGCAGTGGCGATCCTTTATTCATTGTAGATATGGTAATTTCTGCAGAATGGAAATCGGCCAGTGGTGGTTTTTGGACCATATTTGGAGCTACAAAACTCAAATGGAGTGATTCAAAAGGAAATTTAACTAGACAAAATAAGGAACAACTTTCATGTTTGCCATTTCTTCAAATTCCCACTACAACGATTGTAATGGAGCAGGTGAAATTAAGCTTCACAAGCTGAAAATTCTGCTTCCCTTGGTTTAAACTTAGAAATGGTAATAGTAATCAATTCCAACAAAGTTTAAATACAAAATGTGGTATGTTTGGGGTGTTAATTGTTAGTAGTATGCCCTAGAGCATATCATTTAGTATGTATCTTGTACATATTTTTATTAATAAAAGGCATTTCCACTTTTAAGTTTACATAATATATTTATGTGTAATATAAAAGGTACATTGATATATTGTTATAAATATTATTCTTAAGTTTTTAAGAATATGAGTGACAATATATCTAGCTCAAAGTATCATAAATAGGTTCTGTCGAGGATACTTCATAATAAGGACATGACTTATCCGAGAAAGATTGTATTCATGTTTGTTCCCAAGTTATTTATATGAGATATAAATAAGATGGAATGGTGAGTCTCATGCCATATGACAAACATGATAGGCACTTATAAATGATAAGTAGGCGAACCGGTGACACTTATGACAAGCACATGGAGTTTACTCTTGTCAATGTTTTGTCATAAATCATATCGATGCATATAATCTTTTGACTTGAGATATACAGTTGTCTTGTATATAGGTAGTTTGAGTTTGATCTTGCTTTCATACTTATGCATGTATGGGTATATGGGCATGTGTTGGCTCCTACTAGTTATATATAGAGGTAGGTGTTGATCAAGATGGAATCTGTTCCTCTAAGTAAATAGAGATAAAATCCTATGTTCATTTAATTGTTCTTGATGTTTCAAGTTCTGGCAGGACGGATAGATTTATTGAGAAAAGAGTTTACGATGAGAAAATCTTTTAATCAAGAACTGGAATTAAAGAGAACATAATATTCATAGCAAATGGCGTTTGACATAAACCATGACTCCAGCTTGAGTTGGGATTTTGTAGCAGAGAGATTCTAGTGCATGGTAACATATGATTATAGGTTCATTTAAGGTAAACCTTATTACTAATTGGGTGGCCATGGCATGCTATGCTAGGTGTTAACCATGGTCTATGAGGTTCATAAAATGATTTAGAGAAATCATTTATGGTAAGAAAGAGTTCGATGATATTAGAGTTGATATCATGTCTCATTGCCAATTAGTGATGAGCCTAGTAAGTCACACACATACACAAGTTATCACCTATTTAAATATGATTTAATTAATTAATTAAAGAGTTTAATTGATTAATTAAATAGGTTTGGTTTGCAATTAGATTGCAAAGTCCCTAGCATGACTTGAAACCAAATCTAGATTATTGGATGTATAATATAAGTTAAATTTATATTTAAAGTGTTTAAATATGAATTTAATTAATGAGAAATTAATTAATAGAGATTAATTAATTAATTTATATTTGATATAAATTGATTAGAAGAAGAAAATAATTATTTTGGGTTAAGAACTCAAAATTAAGACACGAGGCATTTTGGTCATTTTGCGATGTGACACGTGGCACCATGAGATGGTGACACATGGCATAACACATAAGCTTGCCAAATGTTTTTTAATCATGTAAGATGATTAAAATCAAGATTAAATATAGGTTTGACACTTGGCACAATGTGATTGGGTCACTTAAACCTAGAGCTAATCAAAGGGTGATATGTGGCAAGGGTGATATGTGTTAACCTAGCTATTTAAGTGTTGTTATGAGAAAATAAAAGACAACCAGCAGCCACACTCCTTTGTCACGCCACTTTGAGAGTTTTCATCTCTTCTTCTTCATCTCTTATCAATTCAAAGAGATTAGCCATCAATCTCTTGAATTAAGAACACTAGAAATTGTTTCTAGTGTCCTGTTTACATCTTTAATCTCTTAAAAGGCAGAACTTGATTTTCTAATTAATAGAAAAAGCTTTAGAAGCTATTCAAGGGCTGCCATAGGTGTTCTTGGTGTGGACAAGCTAGAGGGACAACATCACGGTGTCACGAAGGCGAATCTCAAAGCGCGGAACCATTGCGACATCAAGAGGTTAGTGTAATCGTTCTTGATTTAATCTAGGGTTCTAAAATTAATCTGATTAATTTTAAAATCTTAAATAGCAAATACAGATCCAAAAACATATTAAAAGAGTTTTAATATGTTGTTTATCATTGAAATCAAATAGATAAAAATAAATCTTGCATGATGCATATGACCCTAGGTGAAAATTTTGAATTCAATGGTATAAACTTGTGTTTTTCACGCTTCCGTTCCTTCAGTTAAAACCAATACACCTATTTTTCTATCCAAAAGTCAACATTTTTGTTGACCAATAAAATGAATAGTGACACCAAAACTTGAAATTCAAAATTTGAAAAATTTAAAAGTATCAAATGCCTAGTATACCTAACTAGATTGGTTTGGATAGTTTGGCATGCCAATAAGGTATTGTTTTAGCAGTCTTTGTGAAAGGAAAGGCTTTGTACTGTATTCATGGCTTTATGCCCGTATCAGTGGCTTTTATGCGTATTCATAGCTTTTATGCCCGATTATGTGATATCATAGCTTTTAGCTATATTGGCTGCATACGTGGTTGGCGTTCTGCGTCCCATGGTATATGACGACCCGAAACGCGGTGCCTAGTGCCAACGACCGTTATCGATCCAGTCATCGATTATAGGTTACTTGAGCAACCAAATGAATGGAAAAGTATAAGCGTGAACCGATTATTAAAGAAAATACGAAAATTAAGTATCGGGAATGATTACAAAAATACAAGGAAGCTCAAGATCATGAAAAAAAAAAATTAACGAAATGCATGAAGAAGTTAATATCATAAAACATGATTAGCCTCGACTAAACAATAAGTTAGTAATTACTCATTTCTTATGAACACAATAGCAAGAAATTATTATTTTTATTTGCATATTATATTTTCTTGTATTGTGCACCACTAAGCTTTATGCTTAGCGCGTCGCTTCTGCAGCGATCTTGAAGATTTGAATGAGGGCCGATAGACCCACAGTTCGGTAAAGCGGTTCATAGTTCTGCATAGTGCATGTCACCTCACCATCTGATGCATTGGTGGACACTAGGCTTCATTTTGGTATTTGTAATTGATTTTATTTTCCTTTGTGTAAATGAAACTTATGTAATGTATTTGATTTTCATGTAAATAATGCAAAATTGTGTTTGTAAATGGAAAAGTGAATATTGATCATGTTGTTACATGACTATCAAATGTGATGAATGATTGAAAGCGAATGGTTGAAAAATATTGAGATTTTGATATTGGAGTTTGTGAATAGATAAATATGATTATTAAGTGTTTTCACGGTTTAAGAAGCTATTTTCTCCATTTTTAGGGTACTCCATGGATTTTCTTTAAAATTTCGAACCTCAAATAAATTACAATTTCAATAAATGAATTATATTTCTAAGTTATATTCAAAACTATGATAAAAATGAATTAAGATAAAATAGAGTGCTCATTGCTTGAGTGGCATAACTTGCTTTCGGCTACTGTAGTCGGGTAAGTGTCACATATATATTAATATAAAGTTGAGAGTTGTATTTATAAAGCGTAATAGTATTATTTTTGGATTTTATATACGTAAATTAAACTTGTGAATGTAAATTAACTTTCAGATACAATGTTGATGGAATTATTTTGAAATGGTTTGATCAGAAAATTTTGAGTTGAATTGAGATTATTTGGAGGTTAGGAGTTATGAAATATTTATGGAGAGTGTTTTACAGAGCTTTTGAAGAAGCTGTTTTCTCAAATCACCAGACGGCACTGCTGCTTCAGAAATTTTCTAAAATTTCTGAGATAAATAAAATGGGACAAAAATCTTAACTAGTTTTCAAACTTTAATTAATTATTTTTTCAATTCCCCTACTGCAAATATGCTCACCACTTCAAAATAAAAGAAAATGGTTTA